>NC_056728.1:1070851859-1070949359 GCF_019279795.1 Protopterus annectens | reverse complement strand
TTATATACCCCAACACTTTCAGTAGTATATCTATGTCTGCACAAGCACTTCACTGACACCAAATTGAACATTTGCTGCAAAGATCCCTTCAATAGTTTCTCCATGTGTGTCTAGGCAATTCACTGACATAAAGGAACAGTTCTCCCACACAATCCCTTCTGTAGTTTGTCCTTGTCTGCACAAACATATGACTGACACCAAATGAAATATGCCCACACAAGGACTTTACTGATGACAAAATAAATGAATTCCTCACATGAACCCTTCTGAAGTTTGTCCATTATTTTCAAAAACATTCACTGGCACCAAATAAAACATTTCTCCCTGTGATCATTTCAGTAGTATGTAAATGTCTGCAGAAGCATTTCAGTGACAACAAAATGAAATATTTCCCCAGTGATCCCTATAGTAGTTTGTGCATGTCTGCATAGACACTTCACTGTCACCAAATGAAAAATTCTCCCAAAAATCCCTGCACAAGCACTTCACTGACACCAAATGAAACATTTCCCCCAGTGATCCTTGGACAAGCACTTTAACTGACACCAAATGAAGGATTTTCCCCAGGAACTTTTCCAGTAGTTTGTCCATGTATGTACAAACACTTAACTAACACCATATGTAACATTTCCTGCAGTTATCCCTTCAGTAGTGTCTCCGTGTCTACACAAACACTTCACCAGCCACAAGTGAAACATTCCCCCAACAACACTTCAGTAGTGTCTCCATGTACCAAAGCACTTCCTTGACATCAAAATGAAACATTTCCCTTAGGACCACTTCAGTCATTTGTCCAGGTCTGCACAAGCACTTTGAAGACACTGATATGTGTTTTTAACCAGCACTATGTATACAGTTTTGCTGCATGTCATATCTAAATGCATTAACTTAGACAAAGGCATTTTTCTGGCCCTAGTCCCTAATCCATTTGCCTTTGTCAGAGGCAGGTCCTGTCTCACAAACCTGGTTACATTTTTTGCAAAGGTCACTGAAGCCACGGATAACAGTTATTCCATACATAACATCTATTTTAACATAAACAAAAGACACCTTCTTGCTCTGTATGTTTAAATTTCCTAACAGATTATTAAAGAATGATGTTGAATGTGATAACTTGATTGAACTGTTTGATAGACATGGTTTTGAACTCATGGAGTTCATTATAAAAATTAATGCAAAAAAAAAATTGACAAACTGCTAATAGAAGTGGATAAGCTGAATAATTAAATTATTAACGATGTGCAATTTAATGACTATAATTGGTGGTATGAGGGTATTTTTGATGATGTAAAAAAGCAAACAGATTTAAATATGAAAAGGAAGAGGAACAAACTAGAGATGAGAGTGAGTGTAAAGAGAGGATGGCCTACCCCTTCCCTAAGTCGTATTTTACTTACAATAATGATGCACAAGGTACATGAGATCAAGGGAGAAGTTTTGTTAACGCAGGGAACAATGTTGGTAATAACTATGTGGAACATGAACATAATACATATGATGAAGAATACCCACCTTTAAGGAGGTCAGAACGGCTTATTCATAAAGGTAATGGTTACAATTATAATAATCAGAATTTTTTAGGATGGCGGGGAGAAGGGGGAGAGGACAAACCTCCTGAGGGCAGGGTTGGAGGAAGGGGAGCTACAGCAATTGAATAATACTGGTTCTGTTAGTACAACTGTTGGTTTTGAAGGTAGACTCTTAAGTAGTAGTGGGTTTAACCTCTATAATTGTACTAATGAGAGTATTGGACACAAGCATTTTTCATTGTTAAAGAAGGGAATGAAGTTTATTCCTGGACAAAGGAGGACGTGTCTCATACCCTTTTGGAATTAAGGAGTTACACAAGAAAATTGAATTTGAAATGTATTTTTAAAGATACAGATAAAATACCAATAATTTATGGGCTCCCTCCACTACTATGTTTAAGAAAAAGAGTTGTTATAACCCCCCCCCCCCGTTACACCCTGCAATAGCATCCTATGGGGAAGTATGTACACAGGAAATTTTTAAGTTATATTCCCCAAATAAGAGGGATGAGTATAATTTGTCTTTGGGTGAAAGTAAAGTTTTGGAAAATATCAGGGGCAATCCTGAAATTAGAGTTATGAAGCCTGATAAAGGGGGGGGGGTGTTGTTTTGGCCAATAATATTGATTATAACTGTCTGATATCTGCTATGTTGCATGAGGAGAAATATGTGGTTGCCTCTAAAAATGAAGTTAACATAGCACAAAAGAAGATTAGTTTAATGTTAGAAGATAGTTTATTTCAAGGAAGTATTAATGAAGTCATTTTCAATTTTTTGACTAATAAATGTCCAGTTATACCATTAGCTTTTGGTATTCCGAAAATACATAAGGACTTTTTTTACCTCCCTTACAGGCTTATTATTCCATCCCGATATAGTATGACCTGTTCATTAGGCATATTTGTGGATAGGTTGGTGAGGGATGTTTTGTTTCCTATTGATTATATTTTAAAAGATTTGTGGGATTTCCTTACAGTGTTTAAAAAGGAATTATATGATGATTGTGCATTTGCTACTGTTGATGTCTGTGACCTTTATACATCTATACCACATGATGTTGGTTTAGAACTATTTTATGAGGCCTTGTGTGAAAAAACTTCTTTAAATAACACCCTTTTAAATTTTGTTATGTTAGTTATGGACATTATATTGAAAAATAATTATTTTTGTTTTGAAGGGGAGTATTTTAAACAGAACTTAGGGGTTGCCATGGTTTCAAGTTGTGCTCCTTTATTTGCCAATTTAGTTATGTTTAGTTGGGAGAAAAAGAATGTGTTTTGTACTAAAACTGGAAGTAAATGTATGTATTTAAGGTTTTTGGACGATATTTTTATTATGTAGAAGGGAAATGGGAAAGGTGAACAGTTTTGTGATTATATAAATAATATTTGTGATTACTTTAAGTTAACCTCTACACATAATAATGAGACAGTTACTTAGATGTGTCTATTAGTAAAGACACTAATTTTAAAAAGTTTCCATCCACTTTATATAGAAAACCGACATTCTCCATTGATTACTTGGAATATAGTAGTAGCCACCCAGATTGGCTAGAATGTGTTCTTCTTTAAACAGTGTCATTAGGGAGATGGACGTTTTAAAGGGTCTTTTTCATGATAGAGGTTACCCTGAAAAAATGTTTCTTGAAATGTATAATTTAGTGAAAAATAATTGGGGTTTGAGGTATACCCCTTTACTAGGAAATACCATTGACACTAATAAGGAGGAAATAAGGCTGAAAGAGTATGAAAATAGTATTGTCCTGACTTATGGGGGTTACAGTAAAAAGGTTAAGGAGATTTAAGTAAAAATTGGATTTTATTTAGGGCAAATAAGGAGCTTCAGGTTGTTATGGGTAATAACCCTGTTTTGTGTTCAGACATGTGCAAATTTAAAATTTCTGTTTGAAAGACCAATTATGGTTAAAGGTATGTTGGATAAGGGTACAACATGCTGTGGTCATTGTAATTATTGTAAGTATATTTTAAAAGAAACAGTATTGCACATTGGTGAATTTGGTATTAAGGTGAGGACAATGGTAGGCAATTGTGGTAAGAAAGGTTTAGTTTATATAGCAGTTTGTCAAGAATGTTTTAATTTTTATACAGGGAAAACGGAAAGAACTCTCCGTAGGAGAATTTATGAGCACACTTATGCTATTAGACAGAAACATGTTAATAATGCTCTTTCTAAGCATTTGGATAGTAATAGGGATTGTACTTATTTTTTATTTGGTATTTTAGAAATAGTTGAGATGAATCCAAGGGGTGGGGTGGGCAGACATACTTGAGAGAAAAGAAATGTTTTGGCAACTAAGGTTAAATGCATCCCATTCCCCTGGGATTAATGAACATATTTCCATTATGCCATTTTTAAAGCACAGAGCACTTTCTTTGTAAATTGTTTATATGTGTGTGTATATATATATATATATATATATATATATATATATATGTTTTATAGATGTTTTTAAACACTATGTAAGTTTTTATATATAGTATGTATAGGGTTGTTTAAATAATTAATTATTTGTATTTGAATGCCTTTCTTTTATTGTTGGTTGTAATGTATTTAAATGGCGGTTATTTTAATTGAATTATTGGTTCCGAAGAAGTCCACCTTGTGCTGGACGAAAGCGCTTGACTTTTGTTGGATTAAACAGGTTTTGGAACATGGCTCTATAAGTTCGTTCATTTTTGCACCATTGGTCTGACTGGCAGGAAGGTGTCTTTTGTTTATGAGTGTTTGTTGCCTGCCTATACACTGGTTTGGTTTTTATCTATTTTAACATGAGCAAAGCCTTTGATACAGTCCATCACACCGGCATTATTGGTAAGCTGTTACAACTCAATATAAACCCTCATTGAATAGCTGGTATTTCCTTTAAATGTAAGAATGCTACTATTGATGTCTTGCAGAGTTAAGTCATGGGCCATTTTCTTTTAGGCATCTGCATTTCTGATTTCCAAGCCCAAGTCCAAGGTCTATGGCAAACTATGTTTGCTGATTATTGCAAAGGTTGAGCAAATCATCAGCTCGCCTAGGGACATTCAGATACTCCAACAACAGATTGACAAAGCTAAATGTTAAAAAATGCAGTATGAGTCTATTTGGGGGAAAAAAACTTTCTCAACATATGTAACATCAAATGCATCTTAGCCAAAGTACAGACATTGACAGCACACCTCTGACCATTAAGTCGCCACCATACTTTTCTGAATCATTCTAATTAGCCAATCTGATTTCCAAAATAATGTTTTCTAGATCACAAGAAGTCATAAATGTCCTTTATTCATCTTTTGTCAGGCCTGTTGATTGTCATTAAATATAATGCCCGTCTCCAAGAATGATTCTAGGGCCAGTGATACAGCTCAGGGATTTTATCCTCTGCAAATGTCTCTTCAACTAACAGCTAAAGTAAAGCACCTCCATTGCTGCATAATGTAAGGGGAGTAACACATCTTAAAAATCAGCACCCACAGGCACCCACCAGGTTAATACTCATTTACTGCCAGCCATCCCATATCTATCCCACTTGCCATCCTCTTGCTCTAAATATGACAAAACTAGTATGTCTTGTTACATTGTTATATGGATCAATTAATTTTGATTGTGCTTAATTGTTTTTCACTATATTTAACTCATAGAGGTTTGATGAGATCATAATGCTTAGCTACTTTTTTTTTACCATCCCACTGATAAACTAAATTGCAAACACAGGAAATGTCCATAATTTGGAATCCGGATCTCTATCCACTCATATATGAAAAATATACTCTTTCATGCAGATAAGCATTAGGACAAAAGTGCATTCATTTCATTCCATTGCATTAATAAAGAAAACTTTACTTTGGGAAACTGAGAAACTCCAATGCATAGAAAAAAATAATGTCTGTTAGCAGTCTCAAGGACAAATTTAACAAAGCCTGTGGTGCTACAGTTTTACAAAATAAAAGTAAAATGCAATACTCTGTCTTGGAGAGCAATCTCCCTGAGCTAACTAAAGAGCCGAAGGACTTTATCTGGGAGGGAAAGCTGGCAAGAGTCAAGTGGGAGAAGCTAATTCTTCCAGTAAAAAAGGGCACATTGTGTTTACCCGATTTGAAGGGGTATTTCAGAGCTACACATTTAAGACTCCTATACATAGCACAAGCAGAACACTATATTTCAAAGTGGAAAGAGATGATGAAACGGGGAAAACTCAAGAAGCTAGAGGAGATTGGGATTTTGGATGCAGGCCTTTAAGGAGAACAATAATTGTTCAGAATATTATATCCATAAAGTAGCAGAAAGTATTCTAAGAACTAAGCCAACACGGGATTGGAGAAAGAAGATTCTGATGATAGGGATGACTGCAATAAGGGATATAGGCAATAGGTAAGTGGGAGCTGGAATTTATTGGAGAAAACTGGCAAAGGAACCAAGATATTGGGAGCAAATAACTACACATGGAAAGATGATAGAATGGGAAGATGCCAAAATTTATTTGGACTGTATGTTAGAGACTGCCTTCCCTATCAGCGACTGATATCAGAGTATAGGCAAAGAGAAAGAAATAGGGGTGACCAACATTGGTAGAGTTTTTAGTAGAATCTAGAACAGAAGCTGACATTAAAAAAGGAATAATTAGTAGAGCATATAAAATATAGCATGATAACTAAAAGAATCAATCAGAGGAGATTAGAAAGGATTTAGAAGATAAATTAAATAAGTAATTCACAAAGAACCAATGGGAGGATATATGTATGTATCCCAAATATGCAACAAAATCTAGAAGATTTGGGATTTCTTTTACTGGAAATGTTTGCGTAGATATTTCTATACCTCAAGTCGACTCCAGTGAATTTTTCCTCAGGCAGACAGCAAATGTCGGAGGTGTGACGGGGAAGAATGAGGTAATTGGGAACATATTTTCTGGGAGTCCAGTGAATTGGCGGACTTTAAGGATACCCTGCGGGATGCACATTTGGAGATGCTGGGTAGGCAAATTGGTCTGACAAGGGAGATGTCTTTTCTGAGCTATGATACAGAATCGGAACTGGGTAGGCATGGTAAAGCCTTGCTATGTTTATTTATTTATTTACTTACATTTGTTAACCGGGTTAGTCCAGCTGGGTTAGAAACCCATTTTCAGTTGAGACCCGAGGAGAAAAGCTCCAGTTAGAGATATACAATATAAATTTAGTTACATCCAGTGTAGGTTTTACAGAGATATACAATTTACTGTTGGTTACATTCATTTAACATTTTGCAGCAAAAAAGATGCCATTTAGTCTGCAATATGAGAAGGTTGGGAAGAAATGGTAAAACAAGGTCCAGGTACATCTAGAAATATGCTATCCAAAAGTAAAGAATAAAGCCCAAAGAGAAAAGCTGCTATAGTCATATCTAAAGATAAAGCCAAGAGAGGGATAAGATATATACATAATAGGAAGAGTAGAGGAGGGATTAAGAGTAGGATAATATACCAGTATGAGACCTTGTATATGTAAAAATATTTAGAGATGAATAATCCCTGTGATTACAAAGTGTATTTGCTTTATACTTGAGAGATTTGGTAGGCTGCACATAGCAGTCAAGGTAGAAAGGGTAGGAGTTAAGAACTTTGACAGTGGAGGTTAGGAGAGGTTATGGCAGGGACAAGTTTTGGAGTTGAGCAGATGCTGTTTAAGTTCCTTTTTAAAGTGAGATGGGTGTATAATAGTACGTAGGTCTAAGGGTAGTTTGTTCCAGGACTGGACAACTGAGCGTTTGTACAGTAATTTACCCACATTTTTCTTTGGTGAATGGACTGCTAATAGTTGCTGGTTAGAGGTGCGCAGGGGCCGAGATGGAGAGTAGGTGGATACAAGGGTAGAGTGAGCTAGACAGGAAGATGGTTCATATAGTATAGTGTGTATAATTTGGAATTGGGATGTTAACAGTAGTTGTGGGAATTCAAGCCATTGGAGGGAGTTAAGGGCAAGGCAGTGACGTGAGGTGTAGTGAGAGTTGGTAATGAATCTAGCAACTTTATGGTATGTTTGTTGGAGTTTAGTCAACAGTGGTGCTCTAACAATGGTGGCTGCCAAAAAACAATTACTTTAAAATGGAAATCAAAATCCAAACCAACAATACTAGAAGTAGTGAGTATAGTAACAGAGATAAAGCAACTGGAATTGAGGTCTTTGAAAAAGGGTAGGAGCAAATTACGTAGGAAAAAAAATGGGAATTGTGGGAACAATGCATACAACGGAGAAATGTGGTTTAAAAGAGCTATGTAATGTTTTACTGAAAATAATTGGGTAGATTATAAGTGATGTATAATGTCTGCAACTGGGAGTGTGACAGTATGGTTTGTGATGTAAAATGCTTGCAACTAGGACTGTGTCGTTGTGATTTGTTTTCATTTATATAAATTTATGATTGCCTATGTAGTAAGTGATGGTTTAATAAAAATGGTTCTTGTTTACAAAAAGAAAGACATAAATTCAGTAATTTATGTAAAGTTGCTTAGGTTATATGATATATAGTAATATATGTGAAGTGACATGTTTGTTATGTTAGAGTGATTACTTTTATATGAATGTAAATATGCCTGTGTCGCAAGTGATAATTCAATAAAGGTATTTGAAAAAAAAATTCTTCCTGAGCTGACATGTAATTATGCAATCCTCCATTGCAGGGAGTTGGTTACTGATATTTTATCCATAATAATTATATTTGGTATTAATGGTACAACAACACAATCCACACTGGTCATTCTGTACAGAAGTGAGTCACTGGGGAGCATAACCGAGATGCACATGTGTACACCAGGAATGCTTGACTCAACTTTTTGTAGTCTCTGTAAATGTGGCCATAGCACTAAGGACTAAGAGTTTGTAAGTGCAAAATGGGAAATGCTTGCTATACCCCTGTATATATACATACATACATATACACACACACACACACACATATATATATATATATATATAATATATATATATACATACATACATACATACATAAACACACTTACAGTCACTTATAAACACAGACGTGTGTGTGTGTGTGTGTGTGTGTGTGTGTATATATATATATATATATCTTCACACACACACTTATTTGTAACATGATAAGCTAACTGTTCATTTGGAAGGCCAAAAGGCCTTCTTGAGGAACTCCCCACAGATGGATCAGATCTTGGAAGACCCCCAGTTTCCATTCATGAAGGTGTGTCTTTGTCTTGCCCAGCTTGTCTGCCTCACAATTTTGCTGTGACGGAATGTAGGAAGTAGGCTGAAATTCTGCTGTAAAGCTGTATTCCTTAATAACATGACTAGTCTGCAAAGGAGGAAAGACCAGGTTCTCCCTCATTTTTTTATGTACCACATCACTGGCTAGGCTTAGAAAGTCCTCCTTTCCCCGGGTCGTTAGCCTAGTAACAGTCTGTGAATCTATGAATGACCTAGGGCCTTCAATTTGGTGACTCTTATAAAAGAAATTGCACAGACTTTTCTAGAACAGGCCATTTGAAATGCTAACATGTGGAGACTTCAGTCTAGGATTCTGCTTTCAGTTCAGTTGTGCAAGCTTACCCTACAGCATGGGGCTTTCCAAAATTCTGATTAGTGGAAAATGAGTGTATCTGTGAGTCCTTTTTATTTTGAAAACAAAACTTGGATTTTCAGTTTCCATTATCTGGAATTTATTTGCTGTTTAGTCCATGATGAGCAGTTGGGTTTGAAGGAAGCACTTGCTCTCAATTCTCCTCATGTGAAAGCCTGTTCATGGGAGGATGTAAGCTACCCCCCCCCTCAAAAATAAATACATTACTGCCCAGAGCAGCATGCCAGTGTAGTGAAGTAGTCCTCTGCCAAAAGAAATATTACAGCAATTTTCTCAGACAAACATGCCATGACCCTCAGGTACTACAGAATGTATTTAGCTCTGGTGATTCCATGTATAAGTCCGGTATGAGTCAGCCAGTTATGAGTCAAACAATCTACCACTTACAAGTTGTCTTACTAGACTGTCTAGCAGTGCCTTATGAACTTTACGTGCATCTTTTCTTGTTCTGGATATATGCATGTACGCAGATAACTTTTATCCTTATTTTCTACTCTCTCCTGCCCCTTCATATCCAAGCCACTGATACACACATAATAAATCCTTCCCTTATCACCACCACCAGGCAAGGGTAAATCAACCGGTGCATTCAGACCCTTTAAATCATTTACATTTATATGGTATCACCATGGCAGTCTATCACAGGACTGCATATTATCTAAATAACAGAAAAGAGCATTGTTTTCATTTTTGTTACTAAAGTCATAAATATGCTCACTTTTTCTTTAAGGGTCATTTTTATTGGGTCTGTGGTTAATGGTTGAATGGAACATTCCCTGAACGGCTTTTCATCATACATAGACCATCAAAAGTTCCCTTCATCTAACTGCCATATGATCGTAAATAATTCTGTCAAACAACCATAGTTGGCCAACATGAAGGGAACAGAATGTAGTAGGTACTTATTGATAACCTAGGGATAAGGAAACCTGCCTTTTCCCCACTGTAGTGCAATCTCAGAGTTGTTGTATATAATTAGTGGGGGGGGGGCACAGCCCACCATGTATGGTGGGTCCGCTGTTCATCGAATCCTCCTCTTCTTGGGGGCTGTGCGTATAAACAGCTTCACAGCCCCCTCTGTAGGAACTGGCACCAATATCCAAAACTACAAAAAAGAACTATATGAGCATTTATATAGATGCATGGAATCAGGAATACCCAACTGAACTAAATCCTCCTTGGGAAGGAAAAGTAAACCTGTCTGGTGTACATCTACAATAAATAAATTCTGTAAGAAAAGGAAAAAATTGCTGTCCAAGACCAAGAAGGAGCAGGTGCCCAATTGGAAGCAATGTCTCCTTAACCTGAACAAGCAAATAAGAGCACTAGTGAAATCCTCCAAAGCAAACGTCAAGTGCAAATTGGCCACATCTACTAGACAATCATAAGGCCTTCTTCACATATGTCCGCAACCTCAAAGGAAGTTCCCAGATCTGTTCAGAACCGGTTGTCAAGGACACCACATATACAAATGACATATACAAATGCCATAGATATAGAAAACTTGCTGGCTGACAGATTCAGCAAAAACTTCACCCCTCTGCCCCATCAGTAAATCAGGACATCCCCAGTACCTGCCCCCTTCCCCTTGTATGAATGGAACAGGTCATCACTGCTCTCTCAAAGGCAAAAAATACAGCCTCCACGGGACCCGATAACATCCCGGGCTGCATCCTACATGAACTCAGGCAGGAACTTGCAGCACCATTAGGCACCCTATTCAACCAAAGCCTGAGTACTGACTTTGGCCCAGCTGAGTGGAGGACAGCCACTGTCATCCCTTTGCACAAAGGTGGAGTGTCCACTGATCCGAGAAATTAGAGACCCATCAGCCTAACTAGCCTGATCTGCAAGACCATGGAACAGATTATCATGGACCTTATTAACAAGGACATTGGCAACCTTCAAACACTCGATCTCACACAGTTTGGCTTTGTCGTGGGGAGATCATGTCTGTTAAATTTGGTCGACTTCTTTGAGACAGTCAGCAAAGACAGGGAAAGAGGAAGACTGTGCACACCATCTACCTTGACATGGCCAAAGCCTTCGACACTATCCCCCACTCGGGCATAATAGAGGAACTCTCTCAACTAGGCATCAATCCATATGTTACCAGATGGGTAAGCAAACTGCTCACTGAATGAACCCCCCTTGTCAAAATTGGGGAAGCCACCTTGAGCAGTAGACCAGTAACAAGCGGCATACCCAGGGTTTGGTCTGGGGCTCTCTGTTATTTGGGATATACATTTCTGAGGTGCAGGCCAAAACCAGTGGGCTGTGGCTGACCAGGTTTGCAGATGACTGCAACCTGGGTGCTGTCATCAATTCCCCTGGTGATGTGGACATCCTCCAAGAGGGTCTCACTCAGACAAATGACTGGTGCCAGAAACATAGCTTCAAGCTGAATACCAAAAAATGCATCATCATCCCCTTTGGGGAGAGTGACATCCCCACAAATTATCACATTAATAACAATGTCCTAAGCATGCAAATAGTCGTGAGAGATTTGGGCACCTAGGTTGATAGCAACCTGACTTTTGACCACCATGTTGCTCTGTTGAATGGAAAGCCTTCTACATGATCCACGTCATAAGTAAGGGTATCTCATCCAGGGACAAGGAGGTCATAACATCCCTGTATTCTTCCCTTATAAGGCCCATTATTGAGTACAATGACCCTTTCGGCATGTACCTCGCAAAGCGCATGTAGCAGCTAGAGAGACCACACCTCCTCATCAGAGTAATCCAGGTTCTTATCAGATAGTCGAACTTCTGCAAGTTCGAACCTCGTATGGTCGAGGCCATAAGTTCGAATTTGCAGAAGTTTGAGAGTTTTAACGGAAATCTCCGTAAGGGGAGGTTTCCATTTTGTTCAATGTGGTGCGATCTTGGAGTTGGTATATTTAAGTAGTGGGGGGTGCAGGGGGCTTGCCCCCTGCTTACAACAGTTTATTTTGTTTTGTTTTTTGTTTTTTTTGTTTTTTATCCATAGTCGAAGTTTTTTAACTTCGAACAGGATGGTTCGAACATTATGTGTTCGAAGTTATTAAACTTTGACTATGTGATATAGACCTGAAGAATCCAGGGCCTCAAGCATCTACCATACACAGATAGGCTAAAAGCCCTATCCCTCTACTCAGTTTCATACAGACTCCTCAGAGGTGACCTCTGTCTGGCATACAAGGCGATCACAGACCCTTCCTTGATGGGACTGCTGCATATCCGCAACCACCCTCAACTTGGTCTGTGACATCAATAGTACTTGTTGGTGGGAGAGATTTGTCTCCCAGAGACTCCACCATCTTTGGAATAGGCTCCCTCTCCACATCAAGTAGAGTACCTCTTTACCCCTTTTTAAGCGCAACCTGGCTAACTGGATGGGAAACAGAAAATAGACCTCTGAGATGCCACCCGTGCCCTTGCTGGACAGGGACATCAGGAGCTGACTTGTATAAACATGGGCTAAACTCTTGGCTAGGCTTATAAGGGCCTCAGGGCCAATAGCCTAGTAACTTCTTATGATCCTGTGATCCTATGAAGAGTGATCAGTCACTGCTGCATTGAAACACATCCAGAGAACCAAATGCAAGTACCTAGTTACATGTGTTAACTCTAAGATGAGTGCAGAGGGATACTCTGACAATGTGTGACCTCGGACCTGGTATGTATTCTCACATATTCTCATTTGAAATTCCACTGTTCCAATGACCACTTTTATGACCATTTGAATTGTAAACCCAGTAATGCTGCCTTAATTGTTTCATACTGCTGCTTGTTTCTTCTTTCCTCTGATCTTGAAAATCTGTTCTTACTATAACAATTTCTAAACAATATAGGCATTTAACATTATAAAACCTCTAGCAGTCAAGGGAGCAACAAGAAGGAAAAATAGAACCAAGTTTGAGAAACACAATGGAAAGATAAATATCACTTAGCAGTGCTGTGGCAGTTAGTGCTTCGGATTTAGGCTGTAACCTGTTAGGGTTTAGGATTTAGGCTGTAACCTGTTAGGGTTTAGGATTTAGGCTGTAACCTGTTAGGGCTTAGGATTTAGGCTGTAACCTGTTAGGGCTTAGGATTTAGGCAGTAACCTGTTAGGGTTTAGAATTTAGGCTATAACCTGTTAGGGCTTAGGATTTAGGCTGTAACCTGTTAGGGCTTAGGATTTAGGCTGTAACCTGTTAGGGTTTAGGATTTAGGCTGTAACCTGTTAGGGTTTAGGATTTAGGCTATAACCTGTTAGGGTTTAAGATTTAGGCTGTAACCTGTTAGGGTTTAGGATTTAGGCTGTAACCTGTTAGGGTTTAGGATTTAGGCTGTAACCTGTTAGGGTTTAGGATTTAGGCCGTAACCTGTTAACAAGCTACTTCCTGTTGTAAAGGGTTTGATTTCCTCAGCCTTCATTTCTGACTTTGGACAAGTCACTTAACCAAACAGCGGTGGGCAAAGTCTGAAAAAGGTCCTTGTGGATTAGTGCTCTGCCTCAATTAAAAAAAATTAGTAAGTAAAACATTTAAGATTATTTTGTAAAAGTAAAGTTTTGCATGTGAAGGGAGAGAAGTTTGTGAAGTATATTGAAGTATTAAAGACCAAGGAAATTTATAATCACCGAATAAAAAACTAAATGCAAAGTTTAAAAAAACTAAAGTGCTAATAGATGATGTTCTGGTTACATTGCAATAGTGGTTAATAGAACTTCCATTAAGATTAATAAGAACCGATACTTTCAAATTTCAGCTCATCTGTTCTGTTCCAAACACGACACTGTCACTATTGCCTTCCACTTTATTTATTTATTTTTTCATCAGTTGTGTTTATGTTGCACTCCCAGGCAGTGGCTGAAATGGGTCATTGGTGAATCACTCTATTATCTTGATTAACCCACAAAAATTATTAAAGAAACACACAAAAAAAGTCAGCCACTTGAAACAGTGCTCATGACCCCAGGCCATGTTTCAGTACTTCATGTGTGGTATAAGATCTGTGGCAACAAGCACTTTACTACAGTTTTCAGTTTTTAAAAATATCCACTCACAAGTGAATATATCCCCAGGCACAGTATTATTGATTGATTGATGGGAATAAGTGCATAATAGGTAATGCTGCGAGGTAAAGCTATAGCACCTAGGGTTAACAAGCCATAGAAGACTATTATTAAAATAAGAAACTTGATTTTGTTCTGTGGTTCAGTACAGAGATATTAAGACCTGTCATGAAATAAAAGATGATAATGGTGTTGTACATTCAAATGGTAAGGGTATGAGAGGGGGGAGGTGGGTGAGAAAAAGACGGAGAGCACTTTTTTAATTAGTACACAAAAGTAGTATTTTTCTTTTTCCCTCAAAACATCTGACAGCACTAGATGCACAACTATCAGTGGCACAGTGTACACATATGGTAACTTGGACAATGGTATCCCCAGGGCCATAGTGTCAGTAAAAGGAAAAGTGTCTCCATGGTGTTGATGGATAAGGTGCTGGCTGTAACCCAGGTGACACATAGAAACTATAAAGATAAGACAGGAATAAAACAGCAAAGCTGGCTCATCTGTACATAAACGAGAGATGTTATGTAGTCCAATCTCACCTTCATTCTTACCCGTGGGTTCGGAGCCGAACCTCGGCCCCGACTCGGCCGTACTATAGCGCAAAGTCTTCAATTGGCTCATGGTTGAGAGGTATCCCATCGTGCAACAGGTCTATTCCCCAGATCTCATTTGCTGCTCGTTAAGCTCAGACGTGGTCTCGCTATTGGCCGTGGCTAAGTATATTGTTTATAAAATTTTTATACACTTTTGACTTGTTTTTGCTCAAAAAAGCTATTTTCATAGCTCTGTGTCTGTGGTAGTGGTATTTTACTGCCTGTATTTGTTTCTCTGGCTTTTTTTGTGCCCTTGTCTGGCTGTTTGGGTATCCCGTTCGTTTCTTTTCCCCACGGGCTAGGCCCGTTTGTTAGAGGACCTAGTCCTCCCCATTTTTTCTTTGTGGTTTTTGGTTTGGTGCTCCATTCGGTCAGAGTTTAGTGTTGTGTCTGGCTAGTGGTGCTTTCCTGCCTTTGTTTCCCCAGGCTAGGCCCATTTAAGTTAGAGGACCTAGTCCTCCCTGTTGTTTCCCCACCTGTTTCTTGGCCGTTTGAATTAGAGGCTCTGTTTCTCGTTAGTGGATCTACTGTATGTACATATTAATTTGTTCCTTTCAGCATGTCCAAGGATCCTAAGGATTCGGGCTTTAAGAAGTTTGTTGAATGCAGCAATAAAATGTCTTTAACTGATGGGCACTCTGTGTGTGTGTGTACTGCTTGGGGGGCTATTCACCTCCAAGAGTCCTGCTTGTTTTGTCATTCCTTTAGTCCCCATGTGCTACAGGAGAGGAAGAACAAGCTCATTTTGAAGGGACTGCTTAAACACTCCGAGGAAGACTTGGCTAGGTTTTCCAGTGCTTTACCCTATCCAGCAAAAAAGGACAAAAAGAGTTCCAAAAAGCACTCTCCGGCTCCATCTGTTTCTTCGGAGCTGCCAGAGAAAGTGGCTAGAACAGCTTCTCCTTCTTCGGTTCCATTGCCATCAGTGCCAAAAGAAGGTAGTCTCTTGGCTTAGTTCGTATCGGCTCCCAGCCTTTCGGAGCCGGTCTCCAGTTTTTCGACCGGGTTCTCCTTCACGCAAGTCCCCTTCTGTAGGGAGATCCAGATCTCCTACTTTATCTTTCAGGTCTTCCAGGATCCTTTCCAATGAGGACGTTGATAGGGTGGTGAAGAAGCTGCTTCAGTCATCGGTGTTGGCCAAATTGATTTCGGTTCCAACCCAATCGGCTCCGGAGCCTATGGCCTCTTCATCTTTTGTTGTTCCTCCTCCAAGCCTTTCTTGGCCTTCGAAGCCAGAGTTGTCGGTTCTGTTGGGTGCCATTAGGTCGTTTCCAGTAGCCTCGCCTGGCCCCTCGGTTCCGATTTCCGCTCTGAACCCGTCGGCTCCGTCCACGGGGTCGAGGGTCCATGGTTCTCCTGTTGGACCCGAGGGGGAGGGATCGGATCAATCTTCATCGGTTCCGAGACTTCCTCTCAGTGCTTCAGCACGAGTGAGCTTGGACCCGACATCTGCTTCGTACCTCATCTCCGTGGCCACGAGGGCTACTACTGTTTCCCCTACAGTTAGCCTTCAGAGCCGGGGGGATCAGCCTTCGAGGTTATGAAGAGCGTGCTGGCCAGGTCGTCAGCTGCATCCTACAGCACCAATACTCTGCCCCCTCCAGCACTGGTGTCAGTTTCGGTTCACGCTCTATCCTTGGGCAGCGGAGACCCTAAGCCTCAAGATACCTCCATGAGTGGTCCCCAACTTTCTGATGTCTCCCCAGAGTTTTTGCCTGAGGAGCCCGTCAGAAAGAGATTGTGTAAGAGGAAATGCCTTGACTCCCTGGATGAGTCTCTCACGTCAGACACAGACCTCGAGGAGTCAGAGGAATCCCCCAAGTCGTCTTCTGAAGATATCTCTTTTTCAGATATCATGGAGATCTTGAAGCAGAGAGGCAGCTGGCCCTCCAAACCCCCGTCTTATGAGGAGTCGGTTTTCCTGAAGGCTTTTGGGTCTCAACCCTCCGCCTCTTGGGTTTCTCCCCCTTTTGATGAGCTATTAGACCTTGTCTGTCGAAAGGTGTGGGAAACTCCTGACACTATGGAACCGGTCCCAAGGAGACCCAATAAGCTTTTGTCTGCCCCCTCTGGCAAGGAGTATCTGTCTAAATGCGTTCCAGTAGATGCCATGGTGGTGGCAGCAGCCACCAAGAAGGAACTTGCTGAAACTTCGTCTACTGTCCATCTGCCTAACAAGGAGTCCCGGGCTATGGACAGGTATGGGAAGCGTGTTTTTACCTCAGCGGCCTTTACACTGTGGTCGCAGAACTACTTGACACATTTTACGAGGCTCCAGAGGGATCTCCTAAAAGAGCTAGGAGATTCTCCACAGGGTAACATTTCTGATGCCATGGCACAGAAGGTCAATGCACAGATGTCTACCTTAAATTCCTATACCAACTCCTCCATAACGCTGATCTCATATGCAGCTGATGGAGCGAGTAGGGCTGTGGGTTCCTTTGTATCTCTTAGGAGACACTCCTGGATGCGCCTGTGCAATTTTGCGGAGGCCTTCAAGTCTACGTTCACCAGTGCCCCATTTGATGGTTCATCGTTGTTTGGAACCAAGGTGAAGGACACTCTCACTAGGTGTGAGCAGGAAGGAAAAACCCTGTCTGCTGTGGGAGTCCATTTTTCCATGCCTTCTAGACCTTACCCCAAGTGCCAGAAGGGTGGGAAGATGTGGTTCAGGAAGTAGCAGAGGTTTTTCCAGGGCGCACAAAGTGATTCCCCCTCCGGAGGCAGGGGAGGGGGTGGAAATTCCAGTAGATGCCGCCCTAGAGGCAGAGGAGGCCCAAGTAACCAGGGGGACCGTGATTCCTTTCGTGGTTCTCCCTACCAGCGCTCTTGAAGGGAGGCCCGACTGTGCGTCTCTTGAGCTGGTAGGGGGTTGCATTTCTTTATACCCAGAAGCCTGGCAAGAAGTCACCCAAGACGAGTGGGTATTAAAGATAATTTCCAGAGGTTATCATATTCCCTTCTCTTTTCCTCCCCCACTATCCAAGAGAATCCCAGACGTTTCACCCAGTCACAGAGATTCCGCAACTTTAGAAATAAGAAAGTTGCATTCAAAGAGAGCTATCCAGCCTGTCCCAGCAGACCAAATAGGATTAGGGACTTGCTCCAGATTCTTTTTGGTGCCGAAAAGAACCGGGGACCCGAGACCCATCTTGGATCTCAGCCGACTGAGCCTTCATGTGCTAAAGTCCAAGTTCTGCATGGTCACCTTACAGTCAATACTCCCTCTGTTAAGGAAAGATGTGTGGATGTGCTCCATCGACCTCAAAGATGCTTACTACCATATCAAGATGGACAGGGCATCGAGAAGTCATTTACTCTTCCGGCTGGAAGCCAGTCATTTTCAGTTTTGCGCTCTGCCCTCTGGTCTCACCACAGCCCCCAGGGTGTTCACCAAATGCATGGCAGTGGTTATGTCTCACTTGAGACGTCAGGGATTCCAAGTGTTTCCGTACCTGGACAACTGGCTCCTTTCTGCCACCACCAGGCATCTACTGTTACAGACCAGATATGCCACCATTACACTGTGCTAACGGTTAGGAATTACTCTAAACTGGAAAAGTCTGTCTTGTTGCCCTCGCAGCGTGTCACTTTTACCGGCGCCGAACTAGATTCGGTGCTCATGAGGTCCTTCTTACCAGAGGAGAGAATTCAAGCTCTACAACAGCAGGTCTGCCTTACTACCATTGAGGAAGGTCAGGGCAAAAGTGGTCCACAAGTTATTAGGGACCATGGCTGCCACGATCATGTTAATTCCCCTTGCCAGACTACACATGAGGGTTCTTCAGTGGCTGCTTTTCGCCCAGTGGTCACTGCAGCATCTCCCACTCTCCCATTTTGTTATGATTAAGGACACGTGCAAGCGGGATCTACAGTGGTGGCATGAGGCCAGCAATCTCAGTGTGGGCAAGCCCTTTGTCCCATCTTCTCCAGTTGTCACGGTGACCACAGATGCCTCCTGGATCGGGTGGGGGGGGCATTATCTTGGCAGGACTGTCCAAGGCACGTGGCAGGATCACGAGACCCATTTGCATATCAATGTCTTGGAGATGAGAGTAGTGCTATTAGAATTGCAAGCACTTCAGAGCTCTCTCCCTCTAGGGACAATTGCAATTCACTCAGACAACATGTCGGTAGTGTGGTACTTGAACAAACAGGGAGGAACCAAATCATACCCCCTTTGCAGAGAGGCACTTCGAGTTTGGCAGTGGGTGGTGTCTTCCCAACACTTTCTAGTTGCAACACATATACCGGGGAAGTCCAACGTGATTACCGACAAGCTGAGCAGAGCTATCCTAATGCCTCACGAGTGGTTCCTGAATAATTATGTTGTGGAAGAGATATTCCACAGATGGGATCAGCCTTGCTGCGATCTATTTGCTAGCCCCCTCAATGCCAAATGCAGCAGCTATTTCATCCTTATGCCCCCGGAGGGGGAGATACCCAGGGGACGCTTTGGCTCACAATTGGCCCTCCGGTCTTCTCTATACCTTTCCACCTTTACCTCTGATATCAAAGGTCATTCAGAAAGCACAGTCTTTGAGGAGCAAAATGATCCTCATTGCCCCACACTGGCCTCGTCAGATTTGGTTTCCCTTCCTTCAACCCTATCTAATGGACAAGCCCTGGATTCTGGACCCAGTTCCAGATCTGTTGACTCATATGTCAGGACAGTTCCATCCCTCCATCCATACCCCTCAGGTTGACAGCTTGGCTGCTCCAGTTCCATCCTTAGTCAGGCTTCATGATTTTCCCCCGGAAGTGGTCCGTATTCTATCTTCTTCCCACAAGCCTTCTACCAGGAAGATTTATTCCAGTAAATGGAAGAGATTTCTATTTGGGCCCGTGAGAGACATATTGATCCTTATACAGCGCCTATTTCGGCAGTACTGGAATTTCTTTCTCAACTGTTTAGTCAGGATTCAGCTGCGGCAACCATTAAAGTGCAATTGGCAGCGATTTCTGCCTTTCACGTTGCTAATGAGCCCAACCTTATGGCTCATAGGCTTTGTAGGGCTTTTATGAGAGGGACATTGTTACTCCAACCTCCAGTCTTTGATCCAGTGATGCCATGGGACCTCAATTTTGTACTACAGAAGCTCACCTCAACTCCCTTTGAGCCCGCAGCTACGTGTGACATTAAATTCTTGTCATGGAAAACAGTATTTTTGGTAGCCATAACTTCAGCTAGGCAGGTCTCTGAACTCCAAGCATTATCGATTAGGCCACCTTATTTGGTGTTCCACAAAGATAGGGTCTCCTTAAGAACGAATCCTTCCTTTGTTCCAAAGGTTGCCTCTGTTGTCAATATCAACCAATCCATTGAGTTGCCTGTGTTTTTTCCTGAATTCTCCAACAAGGCAGAATTTAAGTTTCATCAGCTGGATGTTCACAGACAATTGCGTTTCTATTTAAATAGGACAAATGATTTCAGGAAATCAGATAAAATGTTTGTCTCATTTTCAGACACTAGACTTGGAGTTCCGGTTTCTAAGGTAACCTTGTCTTGCTGGACCTTCGATTGCATCTCATTTATTTATGCTTCCAATGGCAAAGAATTACCCTTTAAAGTGAAGGCTCATTCTACACGTTCTGTGGCTACCTCAACTGCGTTTCAGGCTAGGATGTCTATGGATGATATTTGTGCTGCAGCAACATGGGCTTCGCCTCATACCTTTATTAGTCACTACAAATTAGATCTGGTCTCTAGAGGCAGATCTTCCTTTGGTTCCACTGTGCTCAAGAGTATTTTTCACTGAGCCACCCAAGATCAAGGTGCTAGGGATGCTGTCCCATGGGTAAGAATGAAGGTGAGATTGGACTACATGATATCAAGAAGTTATGTACTCACCATAACGCTTGATGTATGTAGTTCATCTCGCCTTACATTCTTACTAACCCTCCCTCCTTCCCCCTCCTGGAGAACCTGGAGATATTGTCTCTAGGTATCAGTAGTCCTTTCTGTTGGGGCTGTTGTTCTCAGTGTGTATGTGTGTGAGCTTGCAGCAAACAAGATCTGGGGAATAGACCTGTTGCACGATGGGATACCTCGTAGCCATGAGCCAGTTGAAGACTTCGAGCTAGAGTATGGCCGAGTCGTAGCCAAGATTCGTCTCCGAACCCACGGGTAAGAATGTAAGGCGAGATGGACTACATACATCGAACGTTATGGTGAATACATAACTTCATGATATAGTGCTAGCTCCATAGTCTGAAGGCCACTTGTTGGACATTTGTAAGGGTTAGGCATAGGGCCAGTGTGATATCACCTACAAAGAGCTTTCTCATATTTGCAGCCATCATCAGAGATCAGATGAAGCCATGGGCATGACAGCTTTTTAACTGTATACTTAATTAAAAGTTTCTGCTGATTTTAGTTGCCATGTGTCTTGCATAGTGATTTTATTTTAACTAAGGACAGTGCTGCTGGTGAACAGAAAATAAACTATGTTGCTGTTTAAAGAAGAACAAAACATTGCTCTAAAACTGCTTTTGTCTGTTGCGTCTTTTGCCACATGGGTGCCCTTCACTTACTGATAGGTAGTAACTTTCCCCTGTGAGGAAAATGACTAGACATTAAATAGTGTACATTGCAATGTTCAATATTTATTCTAGAAAAGGTGGAATTTTTCTTCCCATTCCCCACTCTACACAACACTAGCCCTCCATTTCATCCCTCTCACCCCCTCCATCCTCCATGTGTACCACTATAATTCCTTACTAGCAATATTGGATATATCCTTGGCTTAGCAAGTCCATCTGGCTACACCAGAAGACAGATTGTAGCATAATCATGGCAGGTGGAAAGTGACAAATGTAGTAGAAATTTGTCAGTAATCCCATCTTGGAGCAATTTGCAATGTTGTCAATACGTCTGTTGTATCTGCCTATACACACTTTGTTTATTTTACACTCGCTAAACAGCAAAAGTGCTACTTAGTGATAGGGTTACCACCTGTCCCTCTTTGGGCAGTTGTGTCCTGCGAAAAAAAATAAAAAAATGGCAAATGTCCTGGGATTTTAGGACAGAAATATTTCCCAAGCTTTCTTTAATAGTTTCATAAAACTATTTGGATCTTGGATCTGAAACATGTAAATATTATATAAACTAGCATAAGCAACTCAAATGCTACAAGAGTAATCTTTTATTTTGGCAAAAAAGTGAAGTTCTGTCCTTTGCACCGGCTGTGGGTATGATTTGTACTGCAATGTTTCATGTTTCTATAAAAAATATCCCGTTTTGGGCATTTGAAAAGGTGACAACCCTACTTAGTGAGTGTAAAACAACAGCTTGATTGATCTTACTTGCACTTGCATACATGCAGTCTCTGAAACACACACAGTTCTATTTTTTCTTCTTTATTTTGCACTCGCTAAACAGCGCTGCTTAGCGAGTGTAAAACAATAGCTTGATTGATCTTACTTGCGCACACACACACACACACACACACACACACACACACACACACACACACACACACACACACACGGTTTTATTTTTTTCTTCTTTATTTTACATTCGCTAAACAGTGTTGCTTAGCAAGTGTAAAATAATGATGGCCGTTAGATTTCTCCAAGCCCTACAGCTCGCATACCTCTCAACTGTCCAGATTTTCACAGGATATCCAGATTTGTGCCTCATATTATTGGTCTGTTCCTCATAAAATTTGTGATTTCCTTGTAAATCACTTTGACGTTCTGGTGTTTGAAGTGGTTAAATAATGACATAGCACACATATGTTAGAGTTCCAGACGTCATATCCTTCAGAAAAATGCATGTTAACACTAACCCTGTTATGCTAGCATATTTGTAAATAAAAGCAATATTTAAGGTCTGTTGCTATTTGGGGGCCTTTGTCCCTCACATTTTGTTAGGCTTTGTGCAAACTTCTAGCACTAAGAGGTTGAGAGGAATGCTGCAATGTAATCACAGGGACTGTTTTCATGGCGCAGAAAATAAGACTTGCGTTGCTGGTGATAGGAACGCAAGTTATGGGTTTCATTCACAATGGGAACTGAAAAGACACTGGGGAAGAGGATGTATTAAAGTAAAATGACAGTGTGGGCAGGAATTGTGTGACGTTTTAAAGTGGGTGTTACTTTGGTCAGACTAAATTTCATCTCGAATTTTAAACACTGAGATTGTCCCTTTAACACTAATGTGCAGCCATACTGGAAAGTAGATGTTGTTCATTGTCAGTGCATTAAATTATACTCCTCTTTTCTAGGAGAGCAAAATGTATCTAGACTTTTTGTAGCTTCTGTAACAGTATTAAGAAATCTGTCCTTACCTATAACTTCTACAATCTCATTTTATGTAAATACCCTAAAAGCTGTATTCACCAATCTGCTTTCTGTAGACTGAAATCTCCCATAAGCGCTACTCTTTTTCTTCCCTATCACAACTTCTGTCAGTCCTCATTTTACCAGTTGTTTGCATTGGGAGGTAAGTTCACAGTGTCTTCCTACTGGCACTCTCTACTCCCTTTCTGTGTTTACATTAAAAATGCTAATAATGAAGCACACTTCTCTATCTCTTCTTCCGCTGTTTCACAATGGTGCCCTTTTCTGACACGTACTGCAACTCTTCCTTGAACATGTTCCTGCCTCTCTTTCTTGAAGAGTCTGTATGCTGCTACTCATGTCTATGTCAATGCTTTTATCATCTGTTGTCCACATGCCATCAGTGCATTTAGCATCTGTTGCCCACATGCCATCTACTATGTCTGTCTCCCTCATTATCAGCAAGTTGCAATGCATGCATATTTCTGATTACCATAATTC
Source organism: Protopterus annectens (assembly GCF_019279795.1). Taxonomy (NCBI): domain Eukaryota; kingdom Metazoa; phylum Chordata; order Ceratodontiformes; family Protopteridae; genus Protopterus; species Protopterus annectens. The sequence goes on along the minus strand of NC_056728.1, from coordinate 1,070,925,813 downwards.
CTCCATTCTTTCCTGAACTTCCTTGCTTTTCTCTTCTCCCTGCCTGTTCCTATCCATTCTTATCTTACTCACCTGCCCTGTCTTTTTATTTTTCATTCTAATTTTCTTCATCCTACATAAGTTCATAGTCATGTACTAGGCTAATGACCACAAGGGCTTTTTATTATTTTTTTTTAATCCTAGTCATGTATCCCATATCTCTGGTATCCTTGATAAGTGTAAGCAGGGGCGTGGGATATGAAACATTTACTAGCAGGGTCCTGGGAGGTGAACCATTTCAGGCTGCCTCTGTTCATTAGACAGGTTCCAAACCAGGGATAAATTGCCTGTTCTCCATCCACTTGTCTACAACTTAATTGGGTTAGGGAAAAACTCTTATTTCATATGAATGGTGAGCCTGTTCCAGAGAAGTGGTAGTATCTGGGATACATGCCTGTCTCCCCAGAAGGTCCTGTTTGTATGAAAGGCAAGGTTTGAGTTTTTAGAATGGGTACGTGTGGTGCTGTTTGCTTTGTGGATATGCAGGAGGTTCATCAGGGTGGGGTCTGACAATGCCTTCTATCCCAGGCATAGATCTCCCCTCATCTGCCTGTAGGAGACAGAATGCAGGGATAGGGCCTTGAGACTGTTTGCATTGGACATGTTGTTTACACCCTGTATTATTTTAGTGAAGAACCTCTGTGTACATTCCAATTGTTGGATGTGGCTGGTTAGGTACACACCAAAGGGGCCTGATGAATACCGAATACAGTGGAACAATGACCTCCTTGGACCTAGATGCCATACCTTTGTACATAAGTTGAATAACATTGAATGATTAACTCACTACTACAGGCACATGATGGTCAAAGACTAGATTACTGTCTATATTTGTCTCAAAGTCCCTGACTACTGGATGAATTCTTGTGTTGTGTTGATGAGTTGTGTTGTTAATGTGATAGTTACCAGGGTTGGATGACTTCCTGAAGGGTACCATTATGCATTTCATGGTATTTAGTTTTAGTCCATGGCTCTGCCACCAGCTATTTGACTGTGTCAGCCCTTCTGGGAGAACATTTGTGCCAGTGGAGAATTCTATAACTGCTCCTAATTTGCAGTCCATGTAATTTCAAAGTAAACATTGCTGCAATATCCCTTTGCAGATCACTAGTTATGCTGAACATGTAACTGAAAGCAGTAAAGCCATGAGCAGCTGAAGAGTTATCAAGTACAAGGCAACTGTATCCCTTGTCTATAAATTGTTCTTATTCATTTATTTCAGCAAGCAGAAAAAGCTGTGTTGTAAGCGCATTGTTCTTCATATTTTTGCTTGAGTATCTGTAAACAAATTTGTTACAATATTGCATGTTTCTAATTTTGTGAGTACATTGTACCTTTGTTTATGTTTTCACGGTTCTGTTTTATTCCAAAACTGAAAGTGGTAACAGAACTAGTGTGTGTATATAAAGTATGCTGTGGATCTTTCAAATTTACCCGAGAAAGCATTTTTACACTAAAGCTCGTGTTTTCTTATTGTCATGCACAATTTTTTTTTGTTTATAAAGAACCAATTGACATGGACATTAAATGGAAAACGTGTAGTCGATTATTTTTTGACAGATGAAATGACAAAGATTACTTGTGAAAAATATAGCAAATCTGTTAGAGTTCTATTTAAAACATAATAGATTTGCATGTTTCTTAATATTAAGTAATGAAACAGACTGAGGATATATGGTCTATGATGTTGTACATATATTAATGATTGCAGATGAGGAATGTTTGGCCATCCAAGTATGTCCATTTCCCTTCCTTCTGGATAAGCTGCAGATTCAACTTAATCCAGCATAAGAATTTTTCTTTTATCTGCCTCATCCATCTCTGAATTATGTCATTCTATCGATCCTGCAACTTCCATAGAAAAGCTATTCCAATAATGTATTGATTTGTGTGAGAGAAAATCTTGCAGCTTTCAGATGTTTTGTCTTGCTCACACACATCTCTTAATGCAGTCTCCAACTCATTAAACAAAGCTTCTATCAACTGTTAAAGTTTAGGCGTGCACTGCAGCTCCTACTGCATGTAATAATTTTGTACGTTCAGTATTTAATGTCTTTTTTGTTTTTAATTTAGGAAGTGCATGGAAAAAGAGTAGTATATTTAAGCAATAACCGACAACGTGGTGTGGTATGTTGAAGATTTACCTACGGTTGGCGTGGTTTAATCACGAGGGTGAAGCCCGAGTGATTAAATAAAGCCAACCGTGGGTAAATTTCAATATACCACAACCACGGAGTCGGCTGTTGCTATTATACAATGACATTATTTAAGAAAAAATACTTGCTTTTCTTAAATAATGTCTTTGTATAATGGCGCATTACTGTTCTTCCACCGTTGGTGGTATACTGCTTCCTTGTGTTGATGTACTGCGCATGCATATGAGACTTGTGTTCCTACGCATACCCAGTACGTCAATGCTTTGAAGCAGAAGCAACAGTGAAAAGAAAGTCTCCATTCCTCCGTTTTTTCTTTTTTGTTTTTTATTTATTAAAAAAAAAAGGTTTTGGACACTTTATACCAACGGAAAAAAGTCTGGGCAACCAGACCTTTTCCCGTTGGTATATTGTGGGATTTAGAACAGGCACGCTGGCCAATCAGCGTGCACGTTTTGGAATATTAATTGGGGGGGGTCATTGTATAATTTGTGGTAAGCAATGGTATCAAAGCAATCAAGTAGCATTTATAATTTAGGGGCACTGCTGACTAACTTTTCTCAAAACACTACACCTGTTCTTGAGAATGTGTGGCACAGATATGCCTAGTATGCCATATAAATGAAGAACAAGCCTGTCTGCTATGTCAGTTAGAAATTGTTTGCAAGGGGTTAGCTAGCAAATCTAGAAACTTCAGAACAAAATGGGGTCCAAACATGTAGTAGAATTAACAGGTGTCAGTGCATTAAGCAAGGGCATGATCAAAAAGAAAAAAAGACGACTCCTTCAGGGATAACAACCAACTTTTTGTTTTTCTGAATCCACAATTTATGAAGTACAACATACCTATGACAAGGCGTACATATGAGAGACCAAAAGGGAAGTAAGTTCAATGATACAATACTCAAAGATGTAAAACATAAAAAAGACAGCTTCTTTTGTTTTATATACTGAAGCAGAATATTCAGGGGATTTACAAGGCTTTACAGTTGCAAATAAGAACAATGTTTGAATACCATAAAAGGAGGAAGTATACAAAATGTAGAAGGTGTGCAATAAACTACCTGTTTTAAAATTTTAAGTTACACATCTCTGTGGTTTAAATAAGGAGTAGAAATGGAAATGTTTTCTTGGTGAAAATGAACATATCTCCATTTAATTATTTTAATTAGATATGTATGATCCTGTAAGTAATAAAAATACCTGTTTTTCTCCCATGCACTTGTGTAACTTCTGGTAATAATGCATAACTCAAGGTACCAGACAGGCTAAAGAAAGGTGTTGCTTTATAATGTCAGACACATGTTTTAGTTTTTAAACATTTTCTGAAAGTATATTTAAGTGTTGCTCATTGTGGAAAACTTTATTAGATCTGTTTGTCATGGCCTTCTCTTTGTGAATCTGTGCTGTCTTGGGTCCTGTGTCCCACTAACTTCAAACTAATTAAAATTATTTCTTTCAGTAGTAATAACATGATTTCATTAACACTTGAGATAAAACTGACCCTTCAGTTGTTTTGAACCATTGTACTAATCCAGCCGAGTGAGTCAGAAATCAACGTGCTTTGTATGCCATCAGGAAACCTATCATCATACCATGAGTTGTTAATAAGGTTAATGATTAGCACTAAGAGTTCACTCTTCAGTTTTCTAATATTTCTGAATTGAATTGCATTGGTCCTTATTCCTCAAGTTTCTGTTATGACATTTTATTCTGTGAAAGAACAAGGTTGAACCTGTTTATGTCCAGTACTCCTACTGATTGGATATGATAAACTCCTCGGCTTTTCATTTATGAGTACAGAGCAGACGTGATGATTTAATATACCTGTTTTTCCAATTTTTATTTGCTGGCTATTCCATGGATTCTGTAATCACTCCTTTGGACTTTCCTTCATCCCTCATTTATCTGTACATGGTTTCACCTCTTCTTCTGAAGGATCATGCTTTATTTTCCAGAGTTATTTCTCCTGAATGACAGGAAATGAGCTGAAAACAGTTCAGCAAACCCTTTCTGCCAGATAATTACACCACAAAAGGCAGGTTGAGTAGAGTAGGATTATCTAATCCCATGTTGAGATGCACACACTCTCCAGTCTCATCTAACCAACTCCATGGTTATAACGCTATCAGGTCTGTTGTAACTCCTTGTAGCATTGTTTTTCCAGTGAAGATAATGGGCTGAATTGATAAGAAAACCATTCCACATTCAATTTTAAATTGATAGCCATCCCTGTATATCTTCCTTAATCGTCATCTTCTTTCAGCTGTTCCCGTTAGGGGTCGCCACAGCGGATCACCTGTTTCCATTTCTTCCTGTCCTCTGCATCTTGCTCTGTCACACCAACCACCTGCATGTCCTCTCTCACCACATCCATAAACCTTATCTTAGGCCTTCCTCTGTTCCTGTTACCTGGTAGCTTCATCCTTAGCATCTTTTTCCCAATATACTCAGCATCCCTCCTCAGCACATGTCCAAACCACCGCAATCTTGCCTCTCTGGCTTTGTCTCCAAACCTGGGCTGACCCTCTAATATACTTATTCCTAATCCTGTCCACCCTCGTCACACCCAGTGCAAATCTTAACATCTTTAACTCTGCCACATCCAGCTCAAACTCCTGCATTTTTGTCAATGCCACTGTCTCCAACCCATATAACATAGCTGGTCTCACTACCCTCTTGTAGACCTTCCCTTTCACTCTTACAGGTACTCGTCTGTCACAAATAACTCCTGACACTTTTTTCCACCCACTCCATCCCGCCTGTACTCTCTTCTTCACCTCTCTTCCACACTCACCGTTACTCTGAACTATTGACCCTAAGTATTTAAACTCATCCACCTTCGCCACCTCTACTCCTTGCATCCTCACCATTCCTCTATTCACCCTCTCATTCACACACATATATTCTGTCTTAGTCCTGCTGACCTTCATTCCTCTTCTCTCTAGAGCATATCTCCATCTCTCCAGGGTCTCATCCACCTGTTCCCTACTCTCACTACAGATCACAATGTCATATGCAAACATCATAGTCCATGGGGACTCCTGTCTGATCTCGTCTGTCAACCTGTCCATCACCATTGCAAATAAGAAAGGGCTCAGAGCTGATCCTTGATGTAACCCCATCTCCACCTTAAACGTATCCATCACTCCCACTGCAGACCTCACCGCTGTCACACTACCCTCGTACATATCCTGTACCACTCTTACATACTTCTCTGGCACTCCTGACTTCCTCATACAATACCACAACTCCTCTCTAGGCACCCTGTCATATGCTTTCTCTAAGTCTACAAAAACACAATGCAACTCCTTCTGACATTCTCTGTACTTCTCCATCAACACTCTCAGAGCAAACATTGCATCTGTAGTGCTCTTTCCCGGCATGAAACCATACTGCTGTTCACTAATCATCACCTCCCTTCTTAACCTAGCTTCCACTACTCTTTCCCATAACTTCATGCTGTGACTGATCAGTTTAATCCCTCTGTAGTTACTACAGCTCTGCACATCACCCTTATTCTTAAAAATCGGTACCAAAACACTTTTTCTCCATTCCTCAGACATCCTCTCACTTTCCAAGATTTCATTAAACAATCTGGTTAAAAACTCTACTGCCATTTCACCTAAACACCTCCATGCTTTCACAGGTATGTCATCTGGGCCAACAGCCTTTCCATTCTTCTTTCTCTTCATAGCTATCCTTACTTTTTCCTTTCTAATCCATTGTACTTCATGATTCACTATCCCTACATCATCCAACCTTCTCTCCCTCTCATTCTCTTCATTCATCAACCCCTCAAAGTACTCTTTCCATCTCCTCAACACACTCTCCTCGCTTGTGAGAATGTTTCCCTCATTATCCTTTATCACCTTTACTTGCTGCACATCTTTCCTAGCTCGGTCCCTCTGTCTAGCCAATCGGTACAGGTCCTTTTCTCCCTGAATATGGGCTTTTAATTTCTTAACCTTGTTTCCTGCTCCCTCCACCTTTAATTGTTTTGGTTTGATTACCAGTCTCCATCCTTTGTTTCTTTAATTTTCCTGCTACAGTAGATGTAGCCTTATTAGAGAACATGGTGGCCTTTTCTTTCTTTTTTTCCATTTTTGATTTTTTTTATTTATCCCATATGGTAACAGTTTTAAATTTGTAAACTTGTGAGGGTAATTCCTGAAACAGCATGCATGAATGTAAGACTATTACTAAGCCTGACATTGCTATGTCTTGGAGTTTTCCCTTTTCTCAAAGGTACAACGGTCTTGGAGATAATATACATGAGTAAGGGGGTGTAAGGGTGCAGCCTCCCTCAGTGGAGAGTAAAAGGGAAATTAATCCCTGCAAAATGTAACTTTAAAGGAGAACAACAATTGTCAATATTTACTGTTCTCTTTTACCTTTCCTGTTGCTTTTCATAATTTTCAGATTCATGCTTCCTGGTATTGCAATATCATCAAAAGGAGGGGGGAGGACAATGCAGTGTTAGTGAGCCATACTTTTGCGTTGAATTTATTTCTCATAACATTCATAATGCAGACGCAACCCATGCTTTGTAAAGAAAGGGACTGAATAGGGCCGGTGTAATGGCAAGTTGGTGGCCGCCTGAGAACTTCCAGTCTAAGTATAACGCTGTCACTGCCAGACTTCCTGTCCATCCTTTTAGCTCATGCTGCAAACTTTTAGGAGTAGTACACACAATCTGACCTGTAGCTACAATGCTCTTGTATTACAACAAGCCTATGTACCGCAATATGTTGGGCCATCTCACAAAGGGACATTCACAGTTACTGGCATTTAGATGTAACAGTGATACATTACAACAACTCTATGTACACGGTCGGACTTAGGTGAAATGGTGCCCTAGGGCACTGCCTACTGTTTCAGCATCCTCCACTGCTCTCCTCTGTTTCTCTCCATCTTAGGTTCCCCACATTGCACATTACTTTTTTCTTCCGTTTCTCACATTTTATCTTTTTCTTCAGAGCATATATAAATCATGGCTTCTTTAAAAAGCTGAAGTGTTTTTAAGTCTTTAAGTCTTTTTTTTTTTTCCTTTTTACACAACCTTTTCATCCAGTGATGGCTTGAACAGAAGTCATAGTTAAGGAAAGAAACTTGGTGTTGCTGTTCAGCTTTAGTTTTCATTGCATTCTTTCAACCTACGTTTCCTGACCAAGACAGCAGAGTAATAACCATTTAGGAAATAACTCAATTAAGCCACTGCTCCAGAAGCCATAGGTGTTACAGATGTTATAGAATGCATTTTAAAGCGTTTCCCAACCTTTTAGTCATACCGTAACCTAAACAAAGTTCATGGGTAAGAAAAAGAATTGTAGTCTTACTTTTTTTTCTTTCAGCAAAGACATAAGTTGTACCCAAGGCTTAGTGTTCAAAGCTGACAAAATATTAGCTCATAATAAAACTAACAAGCCAGTTTGCTGTGAGGATACACAGATCCTGTCTTGGAATACTGCCTGCCTCCCTAATCCCTAAAAAAGGACAGTCACTGCCTATGCATACCTCTAGTGTTAGATTGGGATGAAAGCAAAGGTTCAGCTTTATCGTACCAGGATCATGTCACAGTCCTGTTCAGGTTAAACAATGTAAGCAAAAATTAATACCTTTTTTCTCCTCATTTTTCCCCAACCAAAAGCAGATGTTTTGGGTCCCCCACACAGTCAAGGATGATTAAAGCCACAGGCATTGCAGGTACCTGTAGCTGGCTATGTTGTTAGCTTTAGTGGAGAGGATGTCCACCAGCAGTGTTTAACTAAGCCAGGGGCACTATTTCAGTGGTAAAATATTTAATGGAATTGTGAAGCCTGTTACTTGACAAAACACTGTTACGATAACTAAAGATCTTTGAATTTTTTAAGGAAATATAAATAAGAATTGTTACCCACCTGGTTTATTAAGCATACAAGATTGCTGTACTAGCTTTTAATGGATTAACGAACATGTTAGAAAATATCAAGATAAGATAACTTGCTGTGGTAGGGAGCCCCTCAGGACCAGGGGGCCCCCCCAGCAACCGCAGGATTTGCTGGTGCCTAAAGCCAGCTATGAATATCACACTGTGTTGGTTACATGGTCCCATACTGTAGCAGCACCTTGCACAGGGCATTTCAAAGTACATGTTCATATGTCCTCCCCAGCTCCACAGAATACATGTAGATGGTGGTATCAGCCTCCTGCTATGTCTCCAAGTCCATGCAAGGAGAAAGAGTTGATCGATTTATCAGCAGGTAGGACACAGTCTCCATTGCTCCTTCAGAATCAGAGGCTGGGCTGCTGAATGAAAGCTCTTTCCTATTTCCGCTACATGGGTTTCCTCAGGGAGTTGGAAAAGTATCATTCTTTTATAATTACAGTGCAGTTACCTGTCCATCTTTTTGAAAGCTAAGACCACTGCCCTAGTTTGCCACTTCAGAGGTAGTGTCAGTCTTCCACTTAATACTAAAAAGGAGATTTAATTGACACATCAAAAGAATTTCAAGTTCCTTCTGGATTTCAGGACAAACCTGAACTGCTCCCACATCCTTGCCAACAAGTAACTATATATTTAAAGTAAACAGGAAATGCTTATGCATGCTACCTACCTTTAGGCTACCTACCTTTAGACATGAGCAGCACTGGATCACATTAGAAATAGTTGCTCCTGTGTGAGCACATTTCCCTGCATGCGTGCATTAAAGTGCAGTCCTGATTTCTTGTCATAGACAGTGCAGAGTTTTGCATGTTCTCTCCATGTCTGGAAACCCCCGCCCCCCAAGTACTCTAATTTCCTTCTACTTCCCACAAAGCAACTTATTAGTAGACTGCTCAAGACTGCCCATATGCATATTGTATTTACCAATGTAATTGTGGCCAGAGCCGTAGCTGAAAAATGGCCTGAGAAGGACCAGTCCACCTACCCGGTTAACATATAAATAAAACTGTCTGGCAGTTATCACAGAGAGATAAGGCTATGAGGTGTGAATAATCTGCTTCCCATAGTCCAGGGTTTGAGTCCTTCTTCCATTTGCCTACTATGTGGTTATGGTACAGAGCAATTCACTTAACCAGACAATGTCTGTTTATAGAATTGAACTAAGCTGCTAAATGGTCTACTGGACTGTGTGTCTGGCAACTACCTGTAAAGCTATATAAAATGACATCAGATGCAATGTACCCATAACCATTATATCATCATCTTCGTATGAATTATTCTTTAGGAAAATTAACAAATGCTGTCCTGAGATAGTATGTATAGAAACACAAAATCATATATCTCAGAAAAAAAGGCTGTTACAAACAGCAAAGAGTACTATCAGAAAATATTGGAGGATGACTTCTTACTGATAGCATAGTTACACCAGGATCTGTGAACCATCTTTCTCCCACTGCTTATAACCTATATCAAGGGGTCTTTGCTATGTTATACTGAATCTGTTTAAATCTCACTGTACATGTGCGCATATCTACACAATAAAAGTACGTAAGAAACATGTTTACAACATCTTCATTTTGTATGCCAACCTAACCATCAGATACATCATGATTTTCTCATTTCATATAATTTAGCCTGTCCCGTCATACAAACATTCTATCTGTAGCTTCACTCATACTACTTACCACTGCTTCTTCCAAAGCAGACTGCCACATTTAATGTACAAGTCTTCCTTTCTGATTGCCAAGTTCACCACTTGGGGACAATTTACTCCCTTGAACGTTAGGACCTCTCAGCTCTGTCATTACTTATAAAACTTTCATATCTTCACTGTACTGCTGTTCAGTGTAGTGTCTATTCTTAGTACTACAGTTGGATCTACTTCTAAATCCCGTAGCCCATATGACCAAGTGCGAAAATCCCAAGATGAAAATCACGAAACTTCAGAAACCCGAAAATCAGATTTTAACATGGTAAGTAAACACTTGGCCAATTGTAAACTGAACTTATGCTGAGGTAAGCAAAACCCACCTAGACAGGGGGGGGCTATGCCCCCACAACTCCCCCCTAAATAAATATACCAACTCTGAATCACACTACATTGGAGAACAGGGCATGTTGGTCTTGGCGTGAGTTCTGTTTACAGTTGGCCAAGTGTTTACTTACCGTGGTTCTGGAGTTTTGTGACTTTCATCTTGGGATTTTCGCACTCGGTCATATGGGCTACGGGATTTATAAGTACACCCCTACAGTCCCATGCACAGATTACAGATGTTAATGCCATGTGGTATCTGTGAGCCTTCATTACTGTATATGGTGAATAAATCTATGAAGGGTGCATCTCTTCTCTTCAGTTTCCATCCCAGCATAGATGCTTTGTTTCATTTATGTAGCAGTTGATTCCTTACACACCATTCTGCAAGATAGTGATTATCAGTAGAATTCACACATCAAGGGATCAGCCTCCTATGAGAAGGAGAAAATTCTATATAATCATCTCTAGCAGAGCCAAGATTTCCACTGTATGCATGGGTCCCTTAAATCACACTGCAAATTTCATACTTTCTTCAGCTGAGAACACGAAAGGCACACCAAATCCACAGTGCAGATTTAAGTAGCACAACTATATAGTTCTTTGTGCACAAAGAACTATATAGTTCTTTGTGCAGACATAGCACATCTGTTTGTATGAGGCTATTTTGTGAATCTTTCACAAGTACACTATGGCATAAGACATAAATCTCTTTTAAATATGGACAGTGGAACACAGGGCACGTTAAAAGGGCATACGGTAAATTCCTTCTGATTATGTCTGATTCCAGTATGAATTGTGAATATGAGACATTCCCTTAAGTTTCTGTCAGGTATTTTCAGCTTTTTCTCCTTGACAGAGCACATAACTAGCTGCAAGGTCCAGAGAAACAACAAGGGGTCCATTCCCACAGCATGCTCATATAAGGTGTCTTTTGCCTTCTGGAAATCTGTTTTCATTGTGAATATTGTAAAAGGCTGCTGTTAAAAGGCAAAACAATAGCATTTTTGGACTACCTGACTGAAACCTATGGTAAATAATAGAAATTTCACTAAGGTTCTGGTAGCTGTTTTCTGCTTCTTGCTACACAACAACTGGTCAAAACATTCTGGTGGTGCAGTGGTTAGCATTGTTGCCTCACAGTGAGAGGCTGTCTGTTTCGATTCTTGGCTGGGGTACCTTTTGCCTAGGAAATGAAAGAAAGAAGGTTAACGTGATTGCGTAACACTCGCTGTTGTGGTAACGGTAACTAATTAAAGTTGTTTTCCTGTGAAATAAAAGCATACTTATCAGTTATGCAGATTTTTGCTTCTCAGTCTTGATTTTCACATTTGCCATGCCCTCCTTAAATGTTTGATTTTTTTTTTCTAGTAAATAAGTTAAGATGAAACAAAATCAGTTATGCCAGATAATCAGAGTTTCACACGTCTTGCTGCTGATAAAGTGCAAGTTGATGCAAAACCTAATGTTTTATTTTAACTCTCATAGGAAAGTAAAACCAAACATCTGAAGTTGTTAATCTTCTTCCATTCCTCACTGATGGGTATGGTTCCGAACCCTCGGAACCAAGTCGGCTAAATGCCAAGCTAGCGTACACCAAACTCTCGAGCCACGCTACTACCCTCAATGCCCTTCATCCCATACCTCAGATCTCGTTTGGCGCGCAGCCATATAGCAGCGTTTGCACCAAGCTCTCCAGCTAAGTAGTTTTGAATTATTCAAACTTGTATTTCTTCCAAAAATTTCTCTTATAGTGTCTTATAGTCCAGCTCTGCCCACAGGTATTCCTTTTCTTACCATTGTTGGCATTTTCTTGCCTTTTCTTTACTTTTACCACCCTCGTGGTAGCTCTTCAAACCATTGCTGGTAGTCTGGCTCTTTTTCTCCTTCCATTCTCTGTTTGAGCGAGTGCTAATATGTCTGAGAAAAAGGGCACTTCAGGTTTTAAACATTGCACATTGTGCAGTGGTAAATTACCTAACAGTGACTTGCATTTTAAATGCGTTTTATTGTTTGGGCGTCTCGCATCTTTCTGCGACTCCCCCATGTGATATCTGTGCGAGTTTTAGTCAACGGACGTTGAATGAACAGCACAAGTTGATTTTGAAAGGACTGCTTTCCTCTCCTTTCTCTGAGGCTATTTCTGCGGAGCTCTCAACCCCTCCAGGCAAGGATAAGAAGCGCCCTCGCTCAGACCCTTCTTCACCGGCTGGTGATAGGGGCAAAAATCATCAATCTAAGACTGGTAGATCTTCCTCCGAGCATCGACTCGCTGTCTCGGTGCCACCGATTTCGTCACCTAGCACAGTTTCTGGGAAGTCTGAATTGTCGGTGCCTGGCTCGGCACCGATGACTACTGAACCGATGGTTTCTTTGGGTCCGACCAGTCTGGTTCAGGACACTTCGGCACTGACCTCACCTTTACAGGCTCCGGCTCCGACGACCTCTGATCCGATCTTGACTCTTACCTCAATTGTGACTTTGGCTCCGAATTCCTTCTCGGTGCCGACTTTACTGTTTACGCAATTCAAATCAGAATCCTCGGCTCCATTGAGTTCATTACCACAGACCAGATATTCGTCTTCTGTGGACACGTTTGCCGGGCAACCCTACAGTCTGGACCGGCCTGAATCCCCTTCCAGGATATCGATTAGGTCTGCCAGGAGCGTGTCCGAAATAGACATTGTTCATCTCGTGGATCAGGTATTGACTGCAAGAGGAATCTCCAGACCCTGTTCCACTCTGGGTGTTGGGATTTTTCTTCCTTCGACTCCTTGGTATTCTCCTGAGGGGAATCATTTGGTCCCAAGGCCCCCTTGCCCATTGCTTTCTACGGGACCCCTTCCTTCAGCGCTGACTGCTTTGATGCCTGAAGCATCTAAGTCCTGGTGGGTTTCAGTTCCGACGACAGCTCACCTTACTCAACCCCTTGCTTCGGGGGTGGAATATTCGGTTCCGGCCCCAGCACTGACAGCCTTCTCGGTTCCCTTCTCTGATCCGAGAGTTGTTTCCACACTGAACCCTTCTCAAATGTCAGTCTTAGAGGTGGGCCATTCGGAGCAGGGTGTGACCTCGGTTCCAATTCAGTCCTCTTCGGTTCCCGGGTCCCATCCCTCTTCGGGTGGGCCCGCTTTCCGGATTATGGAGAGGGCGCTGGCAGCTAACAATCCTCCTCCTTCAGCTTCGCCTTTGGTTTCCCCTCTTACTCAGCCATCGTCAGCACTTTGCAGGGGACCACTAATCCAAAGCACCTCCCTTTCCGTGGCTTCTATGGACATTCCCACTGAAGAGCCCCCTCGGAAGAGGGTGTGCAAAAAAAAAAACACATGGACTCACCTGAAGAGTCCCTTACTGTGGATACGGATTACGATGATGGGGGGAAGGTTCCCCTAGATCACCCCCTGACAATGTTTCCTTTGGGGACATCTTGGAGATTTTGAGTCAGCGGGGTGACTGGAAATCTTCCACTCCTTCTCCGGAGGAATCCGTATTCTTACAACTGTGCTACATTGCCGTTCCCAGCCCACTATGTCCTGGGTGACCCCTCCTGCAGATGAGCTTGGTCAAATTCATTGTGCAGCGAGCGTGGAAGAGTCCGGATTCAATAGAAGCTATCCCCAGGAGATCAAACAAAGTACTTTCTCCTCCAGAAGATCAACCCCATTGGTCGAAAGGCTTGCCAGTAGACACTGTGGTGGTGGCGGTGGCCACAAACAAGGACTTGGCAGAAGAGAGTCCGGCTGTTCATCTGCCCAACAGGGAGTCCCGGGCTGTGGACAGGCTAGGGAAGCGAGTCTTTGCTGCAGCGACCTTTGCCGTGCGTTCGCTGAATTTCTTGGCACACATTATGAGACTCCAGAGAGACCTTATTTTCGAACTCTTTGGTAACCTCGTGGGTCAAGTGTCAGATGGAGCACATGACAAAGTGACCTCCCAACTTGCCACCCTTGAAGCGATTTCGAATTCCTCCATGAGGTTGCTGTCCCATACAACTGAAGGAGCAGCTAGAGCAGCAGGTGCTGGCGTGGTTGTTCGACGTCATGCCTGGATGCGCATTTCTGACCTACCGGATTCCTTCAAGTCTTCCTTTTTGAATGCCCCTATTGAGCCCTCCGCGCTCTTTGGTTCTAAGGTCAAGGATACTTTGGCCAGGTGCGAGCAGGGCGGAAAGTCCTTGTCTGCCATGGGCCTGCGCTTCTCCAAACCTCAGCGTTCCTTCTCCAGGAATCAGAGGAGTGGAAAGTTGTGGCACAAGAAGTCACAAGGTTTCTTTCGTGACCCATGTAGCGAGGACTCCTCCAGAGGCAGAGGAGGGTCCAACGGTGGAAGACGTCCCTTTAGGGGCAGAGGGGGTTACCGGAATCAGAGCTCCAGAGATTCTTTCTCCGGTAGGCCTGTCAGCGCTCCTGAAGCGTTCCCCGATTGCTTTCCTCTGGAAGCAGTCGGGGCGCATTTCTCTCTGCACCAAGCAGCCTGGTCCTCCATTACTGACGATCTATGGTTGCAGAGAATTATCACCAGAGGCTATCACATTCCCCTCAAATCCTTTCCAGTATCTCAATTCTTCCTTCCCGACATTCCACTCAGTCAAAGGGAGGAGGCAACTATTGAAATCAAGAAGCTTCTTCTAAAGCGAGTCATCCAGAAGGTCCCCCCAGATCAATGTGGATTAGGGTTCTACTCCAGACTCTTTTTGGTGCCAAAAAAGACGGGGGACTGGAGGCTCATTCTGGATCTGAGATATTTGAACGAGTCAGTTGTACAGACCAAGTTCCGCATGGTCACTATTCAATCCATCTTTCCATGCCTTCGGGAGGGTGTGTGGATGTGCTCTCTAGATCTCCGGGATGCGTATTACCACATCAAAATGGACAAGCACTCCAGGAGGCTTTTGCGCTTCCTGCTGGGACCAATCATTTTCAATTCAGAGCCCTGCCTTTCGGTCTCTCGACAGCCCCCAGAGTGTTCACGAAATGTCTAGCAGTGGAGACAGCTCACTTGAGACTGCACGGATTCCAGGTGTTTCCTTATCTGGACGATTGGCTTCTCTTTGCCCCCACCAAGTGTCTACTGACCAGGGCCCTGCGCCACACTCTGTCGCTGGCGGAGACTCTGGGTATTACTGTCAGTTGGGAAAAATCAAACCTTCAGCCCTCACAACAATTGAAATTCATAGGGGCTATGTTCAACACTCAGCTTGGTCTAATATCTCTTCCTCATCACAGGCTCTTAAGACTGAGAACAAAAGTGCAAGTGATACTCGACCGCAGGAAAGTGTCTACATGGGAAGTTTTGTAGGCTCTGGGTTCCATGGCGGCAGCCATTCCCATTGTTCCGTTGGCCAGGCTTCATATGTGCCTGTTACAGTGGCTTCTTCAAACTCAGTGGATACACAATCATCATCCTTTGAATGCACTAATCCTCATCACCGATCTTTGCAAGCAGGATCTCCTCTGGTGGATGAGAATGGACGAAAGTCTTTGGTGTCGCCTTTTTCAACCTCTTCAGCCCAGCGCCACAGTGACTGCAGTTGCTTCCCTGATAGGGTGGGGGGGCCATTTTCAGGGAAGATCTGTTCAAGGCACGTGGTTTCCTCTAGAAGTCGACTTACACATTAACATTCTAGAGCTCAGAGCTGTGTTTACTGGTGTTACAAGCTCTCCACCCTCTTCTTCCTCTCAGACCGATTGCTATCCAGTCTGACAACATGTCTGTGGTCTGGTACATCAACAAGCAGGGATGGACCAGATTTTACCTCCTTTGCCGCGAAGCCATGAGAATTTGGCAGTGGGTGATAGCTACCAACCGTATCCTGATTGCTACACACATCCCTGGGAGTTCCAGCATGATTGCGGACAGACTGAGCAGATGCATCCTGCTTCCTCACGAATGGTCTCTCAACCTGGAAGTGGCAGAGGAAATTTTCAGCCACTGGGGCCGGCCTTGCTGCGATCTGTTTGCCTCCCCCTCCAATGCGAAGTGCAGCAGCTACTTTGCCTTCTTTTCTCCGCAGGGAGAGTCCCCGAGAGATGCTCTGACTCTCGATTGGCCCACGGGTCTCCTGTACGCTTATCCTCCCATCCCCTTGATACCCTTGGTCTTAAGGAAAGCTACTTGGTTGAGAAGCAGAATGATTCTCATTGCCCCGTTTTGGCATCGTCAGGTTTGGTTCCCCTTCCTTCAGCCACACCTGCTCCGACCCCCTTGGATTCTAGACTTCCATCAGGATCTCATCTCTCACCCCCAAGGGTTGTCGTTTCCAAATCTGGCCACTCTCAAACTGACAGCTTGGTTGCTCCACTTCCATTAGTAGCCAGGCTTGAGTCACTTTCTTCTCCAGTACGGAATATTATTTTGGCCTCCCACAAACCTTCTACCAGAAAACTTTATAAAGACAAGTGGAAACGTTTTTCCTTGTGGGCACAAGAGCTGTCTCTGGATCCTGTTTCTGTTGCAGTAGCTACGGTTCTTCAATACCTGACTGAGCTTTTCCTTAACGGGGCTTCTGCATCCACGATTCGGGTGCATCTAGCTGCCATCTCCAATTTCCATGATGGTTCAGACGGAATTCCTATTATTTCATCCAGTCTGTGTAAGACTTTCTTGAAGGGGATTTTTCATTCTAGACCTCCCATTAGGCAACCTGTGGAATCATGGAATCTGTCTAGGGTTCTTCAAACTTTGACTCTACCTCCTTTCGAGCTGGCTGCAACCTGTGATGTGAAGTTTCTGTCCTGGAAGACCTTGTTTCTGGTGGCGGTTACTTCAGCCAGATGTGTATCAGCGCTGCAAGCATTATGCATTAAAAGTCCTTATTTGATTTTCCATAAGGACAGAGTATCACTTCGCACTAATCCCACTTTCTTACCCAAGGTGGTTTCGGAATTCTCTAGTAATCAGTCCATTGAGTTGCCCGTGTTATTCCCTAATTATACCAACAAAGGGGAATACTGTCTTCATTCCTTGGATGTCCACAGACAGTTGGGGTTTTATTTGGACAGGGCAAAGTCTTTTCGAAAGTCAGATCAGTTTTTTGTTGCCTTTGCGGGCTCTAGAAAGTGATCAGCAGTGTCTAAGGTTACCTTGTCTAAATGGCTTAGGGATTGCATCTTCTTTGTTTATTCTCTGCAGGAGGAATCAGCTCCTGGCCGCATTAAACCTCATTCCACTAGAGCTATGGCCGCTTCTGTCGCCTTTCATGCTAGGGCTTCCATGGATGATATTTGTGCAGCTGCCACCTGAGCTAAACCCCATACCTTTATCAAGCATTACAGATTGGATCTGATCTCCAGAGGTAGAGCTGCCTTTGGCTCTATGGTTCTCCAGAATGTTCTTCCATGAGGACCACCCAGATTCTGTAGTAGCTAGGGACTCGGTCCCATCAGTGAGGAATGGAAGAAGATTAACAACTTCAGATAAAGAAGTTATGTCTTACCATAACGTTCCATCTGAGTTGTTGATCTTCTTCCATTTATCACACCCTCCCACCTTCCCCGCCAAGGCTCCTGGCAGATCTTTGGGTCGTTTTGGTGTGTTAAGGTGTTTGCGCAGAGATGGCCTCTGCCTCTGTTTCTGTTTCTTATATATATATATATATATATATATATATATATATATATATATATATATATATATATATATAAATATATATATATATATGTGGCTACTATGGTTCTGCAAACTCGATCTGAGGTATGGGATGAAGGGCATTGTGGGTAGTAGCGTGGCTCGAGAGTTTGGTGTATGCTAGCTTGGCATTTGGCCAACTTGGTTCTGAGGGTTCGGAACCATACCCGTCAGTGATGAATGGAAGAAGATCAACAACTCAGATGGAACGTTATGGTAAGACATAACTTCTTTTTTAAGGAGACTGGAATTGCTGATTTACAGGATATTCCAAGTAAACTGACACTGAGGATGGGAATAAACACAATGTAGTTAAAGTGGGTGTTCCTTTCATGAGCTTAAACTCAGACCCAAATTTTCAACACTGGGATTGACCCTTTAAGGTGTTTATCTGTGATTGTGTTTAGATATCAGCTGGGAAGGGAAAGTGCGAGTGTGTTAAGCAGAGATACTCACTTTCTTTCTCAATATCTTTTCTGGTTAGGTGCAGAAATAATTACAAATCTCGTTCCTTCTACTAGTCTTTTGTACCCATCACAATATAATCTCATTTGTCACCATTTAATGCATTCTTAGAAACTCAATGTCTGAAGCAGCTGGCCCAGTCTAAGATGGCGGACCCCTCCACTCTTGACAATGACAAATAGTCTGTTCCAAAGAAAAAAACTCAAGGCCTAGGCCTGAAGTTCAGTCCGCCCAATCATATTCCGATGTACTCGCTGAGGTTGCAGAACCTGCGGTGCATTCATCTCTCTCTCAGACACCCTCTAAAGGATCCTGTTGGAGACCGGTATTGTGTCCAAGGACTGCACGTCCAAAGTGGTTGCTACTGCTACAGAGAAGGGGGGAAACCATAGATTATCTCAGCAGGCCCAGAAGATATACCTCAGATTTTAGTACAGAAGAAGATATTGAGTTCTCTGAGATATGTCAGCTGTTGGGGCCTCTGCGTTCGGTCCAAGCAGGAATCGCACCTAAGAAAAAAATGGCAGAAGACTAATCATATCCCTTTTCCCAACCCTCTAGGGGAGAGGAGTGGATGGATTTTTCTCTGGGGCTTTTCAAAGCCATTACGGACTTTTTACCTTTTCAGCCCTTTCTCTAGAGAAGATTACTATGGAAACTTCCTCTGAGGATGAGGAGACGGCCTCAGATTCAGATGATCATTCCACAGCATACTCATCTCATTCACTCACTTGGACAGGTGCCCTTAGAAGATGATGACTCCTTCTCTCCTGTTTCCCCTGTGAAAGAGGTATCTTTCAGAGAGACCATTGTGAATATGATGAAACATTTTGAGTGGGAATCAAAACAAACTCTGGAAAGTTTCTCCCTGGGCCTCCACTGAAAATTGGCTTTGTTCCAAGTCAGACTTTCCCAGTTAACAAATCTTAAATAAATAAAATAAAAAAATCTCTGATGTCCAGAAAAGGTACTTCAGCCTTTTAAAAGTGGGCACACCAGTTTATTACCATGTGATTCCAGTCCTGGAGACTTTCTGAGATTCTTCTGCATCTGGGTCCTTTGTTCTAGACTTTCAGCCTCCAGCCCCCAAGAGGCCTGATGGATTCTGTAAAGTTCTTGGCAAACTTATGTTTTTGTTCAAGAATCCAGTTGCTGATCCTTCTGCTGTTTCCTTTGCCTCAGTAAGCTTTCGACGCTACTACTAAATTTAAGTATCCTATCCTCAGACAAGGACAGTAGGGTTGTGGACAGGTGGGGAAAAAGATGTATGCTTCTTCTACCCTGGCCTTCAAGGGCCATCATTTGCCAGACCCATATATCGTCTTTATAACCTTGGCAGCCTGAATAAAGTTGTTGTTGACATGATTAGGTCAGACTTCAAACAACAGATTTTGTCGTTGGTCTTTCAAGCCACTCATTTGGCTAGTCATAGATTAAAACGTATCTATGATCCTGTTGAGGACTCTTCCAGAGTAGCTGCTACTGTCTTTATTAGTAGGAGATACTCCTAGTTATACAATCAGTCTCTGCCTGAAGATTTCAAGGAAAAGCTTCTAGATTCCTCACTTGATAAGGATCTGCTTTTCAGACTCAAGGCAGCTATCTTATTCAAGACCTTGAAAGAATAAGGCAAGACCATGAAGGACTGCAGACAAATTCTACGTGGATGTCTATTCAGATACCAGAGAAATTACCCTGCCAAGTCCACTTCTTTTGTCAGAAGAGAACGTAGGCCTGTAAAAACATAGGAAGGCACACAGAAATAGATTTCCAGTGAAACTTGAAAGATACCCCAGATCTGGGAGGCCACCCTGCACAGATAAATCTGTGTGACTATCTCCTATCCCTGCCTCCCCCTTGGTTTTTCTCCTTCCCCATTTGCAAGTCTCACTCTTTTCAATTTCAAACTGGGAAAAGATCACTACAGACAAGTGGGCACTCACTGTCATCAAACGAGGTTACAGAATGTCCTAGAAGGAGTTCCCTTCCTTCAGAGGTATTTCACCTTCTCCACACAACCAGTTGCATGTTCTCCCTCCCATCCTACAGGACTTACTCTTCCAAAGCACCATAGAGCCAGTCCCCTCTCATATTTGCAGGAAGAGGATTCTACTCCAGGTTGCTCCTGGTGCCAAGAAGAGGACTGTGGAGATCCATACTGGACTATCCTCAAAGTACTCACTTTCATACCCTTCTTCCCTTTATCCTTCCAAAGGCCTTTCTGATATCTTTGGACATGAAGGATGCATATCTGCATATTTCCAGACGTTCATCTTGCTGGAAATTCATGAGATTCTGTACCAGCTCATCTCATTTCGAGTTTCTGCTTTGCCTTTTGGTCTTTTTATGATCCCGGGACTTTTCACAAAGTGTCTGGCCCCAGTCAAAGATTTTGCAGGACTTTGGGAATACAGATATTATCCTCCTTATACAATTTGCTTATCCAGCCTTCATCGCCTCAGACCCTATTACTGCACCTCAAGTTCACTCTAAACCTCCTCTTGCAGCTAGAGTTTTCACTCAAGTTTCAAATAGTCTTTCCTTCAGCCTACTCAGAACCCAGTTTTCCTAGGTTGCAGATTAGTCACAGAGAATGTGCAGGACTTCCTGACTCAGAAGAAGATGCAGAGCCTCATAGCTTATTTCATATTCCTCTTACCTTTCCAGGCCTGCTCAGCAAGGGAGATTCTCAGAACAATAGGTTACAAGGCAGCCACCATCCCTATATTTCTGCTTGCCAGGCTGCATATGAGGAAAATACAATGGTACCTGAAAATGTTATGGTCTCAACACTCTCAGCCCTGGACACACACACCTTTCTTTCATACCCTGTCTCAATAGGAACATCCTTTGGTGGGTAGGACAGGTGAACCTCAATCAAGGTTTGCACTTTAAGGTGCAACATCTAAGTTGAGAACTCCACACAGATGCCTCTGACTAGAAATGGGGAGCAAGGACTGGGACTCACAAGGTCCAGGATTGTTGGCAAACTGACCTCAAGGCAGAACGCATCGACCTGAAAAAGATGAGGGCTGTTATTCAGGCTCAACAAGTCTTCTCCCATCTCTGGAAATGAGGATCTTTAGGAGTATTCACAGACAATGCAATGGTCATATGTTACATAAATAAGCAAAGAGAGAAAGATCCTACCAATTGGTCAGGTTGGTTCAAGTTGCTTGGGACCTGGCCACCAAGACAAACATGTCCCCTTAAGCAGTTTACATTCCCTCCCAGGACAGTGTTCTGGCAGACTTCCTCAGCAGGATGGTCAACAAAAGGTCTTCTGAGAAGTAGTCCTCAGTAGGGTACTCCACAGATACGGTTATTTGTCTCAGAGACCAACAGACAGGTCCCTCTCTTCTGTACAAGGATTTTCTGCCTATAGTCTTGGAAGATTGATACCTTGTCTTTCCAAGAGGTACCAGAGAAATGTTTTTTCTTTATGCTTTTCCTCCACTTCCTCTGCTTCCAAAAGTATTCTTGACTTTAAAGGTAAGGATGGCCTATGCCACATTATAGAACTCTCTGATTTCAACCAGCATGTCCTGTAAGACCTCTTCACCCTGCAGGCAATTATGTCCTTACAAAAAGTGGAGGTGGGAGAGGGGCTTGGATGGTGTCACTTTGAAAGATGGATGTTTTTTTTGTACAGTCATTATCTGGGACCACATAGGAAACTACTCTGGTTGGACATCACTTCCAGTTCCATGTTTTGCATTTTGTGCTTTTAACCATGCTCGGAGTCTTTACTAATGCACTGGTCATGGAGATTGAAGCCTTGTAGTAGAAGGGTATAAAGGTGGTCTTGTATCTGGGCAGCTTGTTTCTGCTAGCCCGATCCAGGGACTTACTAGAAGCAATCCTCCTGGAAGATTTTCCTTGGGTGCAGTCGATAGGAGCCATTGTAAATTGAAAGAAATCACCTGCAATTTCATTTCAGAGGAAGTTCTTTTTTTGGAGCAAATGTAGACACACTCCATTATTATTTGATCCTACACCGTGAGAGAACACTGCTGGTCAAGGATTTGGCCATCTGGATAAGGACTCAGCAAAGAGTCCATGCTTGAAGCCTGCTGCTGCTTCTTCACTTTGAATGCTGCCATTATTTTCATGTTCTTATTTGCAAATCTAATGTCATGATCTTTATGTTGTTGTTTGTACATCTAATGCCATGGCCTTCACATTCTTATTTGCATATCTGAGAATGCAGTTGTTGCACTGGACAATGACGTTTCATTGGCTTCAGAGACCATTTGCTTTTGGACCTGTTATTGGTGTTGGAATCTTCTCACTCCCCCCTATAGTGATGGACTGTTCCTCATGCATTTGTGTGTGGGTCTTTCCTTTCTGAAGCTCAGTCTATCATGGATCTTTAGGAGAGAGTTGTGGGTGGGCTCCCCCATGCATGGTGCAAGGCTACAGTGGCCCACAAGAGAGCAGACTCCATGTTAGTTACAGTTCACAGCAGTGCTTCTGGCTGTGAGGGCTTTATGGAATTGAAATGAGCAGTGCAGCTGGAGGTTGTAGCCCTTTGCACAGGGCCATAGACAGATAGGCATTATTTTTTTCAATAGTTCACAACTGCTTTTGACGTGAACAAGGTTATGGGTGCTGTAGACTGGGCTTCCAAATCCCTTCTGTTGTTCCAGATTGAGGACAGACTTGGATAATGTCTTCTGAGGATTGGGCACTCCAGAAGCTAATATGTTTTCCATATGGGAAAGTGCTCCTTCCTTTGTTCTACTTACTACAGCAGAGCAATAGGGGTTAGCAGTGAACAGATTCCCCTGTTGCATAGGATGTCCTTGTATGCCTTCATTCCATACCTGTCAATTCCATACCTCATTGCAGGGTTCAGGAAAGAAGTGGCTAAGTTTATTCTCATTGCCCCTTGACCAAGAAGAGTGTGGTTTCATTCCTTTCCATGCTATGGATTCTGTCCCCCACCCAATAGTTTGCAGATCAGCTGTTTCTGCATCATGTTCTGTCTGATGTAGACCCTTCTTATCTTGCTTGAATTGCTAGCTGGTGTTTTGGAGGTGACTGCCAGAAATCTTTTTTCCTGGCAGGCTTCTTCTTGTAAGTGGTAAAGGTTTTTTGTTTGGATGGAATGATATCTGACACCCCTCTCTCCAGGTGAGTCAATGTATAAATAATTCTTCTGAACTTAGGGAAATCTGCATCGTTTCAGAATAAGGATGCTTTTACCAGCTGTTTCTGTTCATGACTGAGGTGGTTTTGCATTTTAATAGCTTATTGGTATTTGTGCCATTTTTCTGTCTTTCATTTCAGCCAACTGTCTAGCCATTTTCACAACCATGTCAGTTTATTCCTCATCACCATCACCAGAGTGAGAGGCATTTAGTCCACTGCCATCATCCAGACATCTATGAATTTTTTTGTGTGGTTTTAGTCTAGCTCCGCTCCACACAAGAGTCTGGCATTCATTCCCCTGTGAGCCTGCATATCTCCCCATCACCCCCCACAAAAGGCCTCCATGCAGACTTCAGTTAGTAGTGCAAAGTGCAACCAGACCACCATCCTTCCTCCAGGATGGGTGAGCTTGAGTAGTTTGCATAGTTCCATACTCCATCTGTTTCTTCACTACCCAGGTCTCTAGGAAATGTCATGTTTTTTGGGTGACAGTTAGGACTTCATCTCTCTGTGCCATGAAGTTTATTCACTGACATTTAAGTTTATTTTTTGGAAGATATTGCTTCTGGTGCCATCATCTCTGAACATTCAGTCTGAAAGCTTCAGGCAGCTATGTGTTGGGAATCATTCCTGATCTTTCTAAAGGATAGGGTATCACTCAAGACAAAGGCACAGTTCGTCCTGAAGGTTTTTTTTTTTTTTAATTTGCTGTATTTTATCCATCCTTCAGTTTCTTAGTAGTAGCAGAAACTGTCACAAGAAACGAGGAATAACGCCCTTGCACCCTGAATGTGCACCATTAGGCCACTATTCACCCAAAGAGAGTGCATGAATTTTAGGAATATGGAGAATCATTATCTTCTTTGCTTTAGTAACAGCAGAGTTTGTGGTTTCCAAGCATAATTGTTTTATGTGGATTACTTGCAGCTTTGTGTTTTGTAATCACTTGCTCAGCCCGCCTTTGGCAAATGATGTGGTTATAGTCTGTCTCTCTATAGGAGTGGCTGCCTCCATTGCTTGATTCAAATTTTTGTGTATTTCTGACATTTGTGTTGTCACAGCAGTGGCAACTCTGGGATTCAGGCCAGTTTTGGGAAGTTTGCTCCACAGGACTGTGATATCCGAGTTGAGGCTTCTTCCACTCTGGTGATGCTACTTTGGAGTCTACCAAAACAAGCACCCATCAAGGAAGGCTCCTTATTGTCCCATTTATCAGATACACAACTAATATGGTAAAAATGTATGACAGGTCCTTCCTTGATTGGTCAGAAATTCCCATCTGCCATTCCCCTGTGGATGAGTAGTCTTTCTATAAGCTTCACTGTTGGGGTTCTGTGTTTGTCACTCAGTTCTGTATTGTTTTTGTTGTGAAATTTGTTATTTCGTCAGGTTCAGGAGTGTGCCTGGATAGAGGTAAAGTGGGTTGGGATGTGTGTTTGTGCGGCCATTGACTTTTGTCCTGCTTGGGCACATGGACATGCCTGACCAAAGCATTGTGCTGGTGAAACTGCTACATTCGAATTGTTGTTGTAATTACCAACTAAGTATCTTTTAAAGTTGGATCTCTTATAGATTATTTGATATGGTTTGAGCATATCTGTCATTTGTCTTTTCAACCTTTATTAGGTAGTTGATTTAGGTGTCTAGAGGGCCTTCCACTGCTAAATGTGAATTCCTTTTGGTCTACATGTCTGTGGGCATAACCTGGAGTTAAGTGAATGGGACTCTCTCTTATGTGGAGTGATTAACTGAGTTTAAAATAATGGGCCTTCTGTTTTACTGGGACTGACTATGTGGTTTCTGGCATTAGTGGTGTCTTTGTGGTTTTCCCACAAAGGGGATCAGTGACCTCTTTTCAGGGGAGACCCGAGGTGGTAATCATATTTACTAGTGAAAATTTGGCAGGTACACCAGGAAACATCTCATACTGTTTTCGGTAACTACCAATTCAGGCAGACAGGACCTTGGTTTAACATCTCATCTGAAGGATAGAACACTCAGCAGTACAGCATTCCCTTAATTTCTGCACTGCAGTGTCACTATTGGAAAAACTTTCCAGCTACTTGGTGTGGGAATAAAACCCACGGTCTTCTACACCAAAGGTGAGTGTGCAGCATGTTAGGCTATTGAGACTGCAGTGATGATGGAAGAATCTTGTTTCATGTGGAGCTAGACCGGTCACCTTAAGTTCTGTATCTAATGACATGCATTGTGTTCATGACCATTTGATGTGGTAGAGTAGTGAGTTCATTTTATTTTTTTTTTCCTTCAGCAAAATATTAAAATCTCTTTTCACTTGCAGGTTGGCCAGGAGCCAGTTCAAATGCCAGAAGCTGAACCTGAAGTGGAGAATAAGAAGCCTAATCCTAAGAGAGGGCGACCCCGTAAGTTTTCAGTAAAGTAAAATTTTTGGGCAAATTCATATCACAGCATTGCACTCTGTGTATCTTGGCTTTTGGGTTTTTGATTGCATTTTCTATTTGTACACTTGCCAGCATGTTTCCTGACATTAGTGTTTCCTTACATCATTTCAGTCTTTACTGCTGTTTGTCTTCTTTGAACTTGATTTTTGAAAGGGTTGAGCTGTGCTTACTGGGGTTCCTTGTTGTTCTGACCATTTCTATTATTTTTTACTATCTGCATTTTGTTTACTGAGGTAGTCTGACTGGGATGAACCATTTTTAGGAGAGACTTGGGGAGAAAAGTTCTAGTTGTTTACAATATCAGTCTCGTATCTGTTACACTGATGCAGTGAAGATATTGCTTGGTAGCAAAGAGGTAAAATAGAGTTTGTAGTATTCTGTAGATAATAACAAGGATATCAAATAGAAGTTTCTAGTTTTTGTTGCAGAGAACAAGGTTGTTGCATGATTATGTACAGTCACTATTACATGTGGTAACTAGTGTGAGGAAGTTAGCAGGAGTTCTGAACTGTTAAGTTAGTTTGTTCTTTACATGCAGTACCATTCCGCTTGAGAGAAACTGTCTGAGTTGGGATTTAAAAGGAGCTAGAGTAAAGATTCCTTCTTAGGTAGAGAGGGATAGTCCATAATGTAAAGGCAGAGTTTGAGAAATGTGAATTACAGTGTTATAGGAATGTACGGAGCTTGCTTGTGGCTGTTAGCCGTCAATTATGGATATACCAGTGCAAAAGTAGATTGGAGTGGCTGGCACTTTTGTGGTTGTTGAAGACTAAATTGGCAAGTGTTAGCATGGAGAGGACAAGTTTTATTTGGAATTGAAGCCAGTTATTTGATTTTTTTGTGATAGACAATGGTATTAATTTGGGTTTCTAATATTATGACAGGAATGGACCCCATTACTATGTCAGGGTACCATTAGAATTCATTAATTATTATTGTTTCAGTCTTTGATGTTAGCCAAGACTGCTCTTTTCTGCACCCGTAATGTACTCAGAATTGCCTCCTTTTCCAGTTCATATGGGATTACCTGTATTGGTAGCATATTTAAGTATGATTGTAAATTCTTTATTAGTCTTGCTGGGTCTATTTTTGTAACTGTCTAGTATCTTTGTTTTACGTTGCTATTATTTCTGCTTGCAAATCCTGGTATTTTTTTTACTTTGTGTCTCTGTACATATGACACTGTAATCACTTGTTTGTTGCAATTTTAATGATTAAAGCTACTTCTATCTTTTTTCTTGATCTACTGTGTCTAGTTTTCTTTCATCTGTTTTTTTTACTGTTGGTATTGGGTGATCCAATGTAATCTCAACTTCATAATTGTCATTTAACTCTGTGGGTGATGTTTCCAGTGCTTCTAAGCTGCTTCTGTATTGTAGTGTTTGCACAATCCCCACTGTAACAGTTTTGTCACATTATTGTGCCTTTCATTATGCAGACTCTCAGCCTTGTGTGTATCACACCCAGCAACAAGATGTGCAACTGTTTTCAGTTCTGTTTACAGAACCTGAATTTGTCTGTTTATCCCACTTTTTCAGTATACTTTATAAACAAGTGTGTACGTAGCCCACTATTTTGGGCTGCCATTGTTAGCCTTTCATATGTCATCTTAGATTTCTTCACTTCATACTTTAGAACTTTCACAGTGTTTGGATCGAATGAGGTCAGTAAATATGTCGCAGGATTGTTTACCTGTATATGTAGTCAGTTTCGAGGAGGTCCATACCTCCTTCAGAGCAAGGGATGCATAATCTTAGTATGTGTTATTTTTTATACATCATTTGATAAATGTGAAGTATTTTTCTTCTTCAGCTGATTCATTGGAGCCAGTCATTCACACCAAAACTTCAAGAGTAAACTGATTTGTTGCTTGAACTTTATTGCTAGATGTCAAATCAATTTTCAGTATTAGCTTTAGTCTCCTGAAATACTCCATACTGAGATTTGTTCTTGTATCTTCGTGTTTAATTTCTCACCTTTTATCTATTCCATAGTATTACATTGCATTTCTGTTCCAGGTTGATATTTTATTGTTGCTGCAGCGATCCTTTTACGAATGTTGCTTTTGTACATTCATCAGTTCAGATATCCTTCTTATATCACCTGAGAAAGTTTTAACCATATGTAGCTGTGGTTTCAGAGCCTCTTCTAATGAAGTGTACAGTTTTAAATCATCCACAAAAAGTAGATGAGATGACTTTGTACAAGGTTGGTTTCCGAGATCCAAGGGCCACTTGAGGCACTCTTCAACTTCAACCTCAAAACAGGTTATGTACCAGGTGAATGGAGGGCCGTAATGGTCATCCCTCTTCATAAGGATGGACCATCAACTGACCACGGGAGCTACAGACTATCAATGTGACAATTCTGATATACAAAACCATGGAACAAATTGTCATGGAAATGATCAGCAAGGACATTGGCAGCATTCGGGCACTGTAACCATCCTAGTTTGGCTGTAAGGGAAGGTCTTGTCTCCTCAACCTGGTAGACTTCTTTGAGAGGGCCACCAAGGCTATGGATAAGGGGTAAACTCTACATACCACCTATCTTGACCTGCTCAAGGCATTTGATGCAATACCTCACTCAGCTATTATCGACAAACTCTCAAAACTAGGCATACATCCCTATATAACTTGTTGGATTGCTGACTGGCTGACAGGACCCAAGAAGTCCGGATCAGTGTGACCACATCTAGCAGGAGAATGGTCACCAGTGGAGTATCTCTTGGCCGTTGTGTTCGGCCTGCTCCTGTTTGGTATCTATTTCTCTGATGTCAGAGCTAATGTCAAAGGTCTCTGGCTCACTAAGTTCACAGAAGACTGTAAATTGGGAACGGTCTTAGATTCCCCCCCCAAGACACCAAAATCCTACATGAGGGTCTGACACAAACAAATAAATTATGTCAAAGCCACAGATTAAAACTTAACACAAAGAAGTGCATTATAGTGCCCTTTGGGAAATCGTCCACCCAAACTAATTGATCCATCGGTAAAAACATCCGTAAGAGTTGACCTGATAGTTTGGGATCTGGGCACATATTAAATTATTTATTTGACATTTGTTTACTGGAAAAGTCCGACTGGGTGAGTGCCCATTTTCAGCAGAGGCCCGGGGAGAAAATCTCCAGAGACAATTGTCATATTACATTAGCTTATTACAGAGCAACAATGATTGTTTTCACATGCAAAAAAATATACATCATTTTTATAAATATTAGATGAAACACACTTGCACATTACAGACATTAGATGTTACTAAGGAGACTATATACATGACACCAAGTGGTCTTTACAATTATATGATTCAGATCAGTATGATTCTGATAGTTAAATAATGTTTGTTTATTATAATGTACTTAGTATACATATTTTATAGTACAGGGTTGAGAGAGAGGAATTACAGGAGAGGATAAGTAGAAGATAGAAACTTGTGGGTTTACTAGTAATAAACGTACCTTCCCCCACATATGTAGACATTAATCTGGCCTTCAACCAACACATAGCCAAGGTACTAAGAAAATCATTCTGTGTTGCCGAACTCATAGCAAGGTTATGGAATCCATCTCCAAGGGCGTTATAGTACCACTCTTCTCAGCCCTTCTCAGACCCAGCATTCAGTACAGTGCCCAGGAGAATCCAGGGTATGACTACTGTATCTTACACAGATCACCTGAGAGGTCATCCATGCCTGCTATATAAAACATCCTGAGATCCAGCTCTGACTGATCTCTTGCACATCCACAAAACAAACAGCACCAGAAAAACTAGATCCAAGGACCTGCATGTTGCCTGCATCTTAAATAGAACATATTAGAGAGACTGATATGTCTCAAAGGATCCCTGCACTATGGAATAAGCTCCCCATCCATGTGAAGTATAGTTCATCCCTGATAGTATTCATACATAACCTTTATCATTGGATGAGAAATAGCAAATTCACCCCTGGTCTGATCCCCATGTCTCTAATGGACAGAAGTTGACAGTAAGTATCCCCAATTAACATACCCACCCCCACAACCTTTACTAACGTACCCCCACCATATAGGCGTCCAAGGTTCTTGGGAACAAAACTGGGTTGGGTTGCATGGCTAGGCTTATAAAGTTCCTGGTGGTCATTAGACTAGTATAAACCTATAAGCTGTTACCATCACCTAATCTTTTACGTAAACAGTTGAATGGGTTAAGGACAAAACAAAAAGAAGTGGCGGAAAGAAAATCACCCACGCAATATCTCCTTTTAATTTTTATCCCTGGAATAATAATTTGTCCCGTGGCAGGGCTAGCCACCCTATGGCATAAACTTTAACTGTAGATGATTGCCTCTGTTAAAGTGACACCCCAACCCCATGTGCAAAAAATTGGGAAAACGGGGTTGTGGATGGATGGACAGATGGATAATAATTTGTCCTTTGTCATGGCTTAGATGCAAAATGGTTTGCCACTGTTTCATAGTCACTGCAGTCTAATTGATTAGCATAGGGTGTATCTTATACCATATATAAGCATTCCATTACCTTTGAATGTAGGATGCTGCCAGATTTTTTTATTTTTTATTTTTTGTAATCTGTCAATGCCATACTTAGATTTTTCTCCTTTTTGCAGCTCTGTGTTATGGCTTTAACAGTAGATGATCCTTTATTACATAAGATTTATTTTATTATCTTTTTGTTCTGTTACCATTACTGAAATTTCTAGATTTGTATAAACTCTGTCTGCATTAATTTCACTGTATAATTTATGTATTGCTGGAAGGCAGGCTATTGGTGTATAGTTCCTAGGATGGTTTGCAGGTTCTTTAAGTACCATTTTACTGCTGTTAATCAGGTTGATATCCGTTCAGAATGTGCTTGTAAGTAATTTTTATTCAGGGCTAATTCTTTGTTCAAATATATTAATACCTTCAGCCATAAGTTAGGTTCTGCATTTGAACTCAGGTTTTCCATTTAGGAGCTTTTGTTAATTTATATCAATTTCTCTGGCTGTTTTGTCATTCTGTTTCATATTCTCAGTATTAGATCATCTTACTTTCTCTCTCAGTTCTTCTCTTCTTTCAGCACCTTATGTTCAACAGAGTCTTCATAAATGCTTCTCTAAAATGTACAAATGTCTTTATTTTGTGGTGTTTCTTTTTGCTTTCTTTCTTAATTCTGTATAAAACCTTTTAAAGTCATCAATGAATTATTTTCTGTTTTTCCTTTTTCCTGTATATTCACCTGCATACCTTCTACGTTTTTCTGTCTGTGCTGATATTTTTAGTTTATTTTTGGAAATGCTGTATGATAAATCCTGGTGCGTTTTGACACTGTTGCTTTTACCACAGTTTTTGATGATGTCTCCCCTTTTCTGTTTTCTTCTAACAGTAGTACTTTTAGTCTTAATGTATAATTTTCTTTATTCATTGCTTCCATAGTGGTATTCTTCTTGTTTTGTTCCCTTTTTATTCTCTTTTTTATGGTAACACCTTACCTGTTATTAGTTTGGCTGCACAAGTAGTATATCCTAGTTATTGCTGTTTTATCCCAAAATTTCACTTAGCAATCCTGATTACTGTGTTTATCTGTTTTACCAGTCTTCTAACATTTTGGGTCTTACTTTCTGTAATCTATTTTGTTCAAAGATCTTAATATCTCTTCCATTTCTGTAAAATCAAGGTCCTCTGTTAGATCCTTTTCTTCTGGACTGAGAGTATCTTCTTTGCGCTCTGTTTCATGCTGTTTCCTTTCTGTGTCTGTAAAGACTGCATGTAAGAAAGATACAATGGTATCTGAAATCTCTTTGGTCCCATCATCAACACTGTTTATCTTTAACATGCCAGTACTGGAATTTGTCAGAAGAGAAATCACTTGGTGGAAATAACAGCTATGATCAAGGCACTCAATTCTCTGAACCATTGTTGGTCTCCATGACCTCTTCAGGCAGTTGCAGACAAATACCACAGATGTACATCAACAAGCTAGGAGGAAACCCGGTCTTATCCCCTTTGCAAACTAGCCATGTTAGCTTGGAATATGGCTTCCCAGCACAATCTCACTCTATAGGCATCCTACATTACATCAGAGCAAAATTGAGTAGCAGACAAACTGAGCAGGGCCAGGGCAGACCCTCATGAATGGAAACTAGATCTGTGAGTCTTCCAAGATTTGATCCATCTGTGAAGAGTTCCTAAAATAGACCTCTTTGCCTCCTCTCTGAACAATCAACTGGCAAAATTCTGTTTCAGGATGCCATACAAGAAGGCGTGGAAGACGGGTGCTTTTTCTTTCCTTTGGACAAGAATGTTCCTGTATGCCTTTCCACCGTATCCACTAATATCCAGGGTACTTCTGAAGATTCAGAAGGAATCCCCCAAGATCATTGTGGTGATTCCGTTTTGGCCCAGACAACCATGATTCTCCCTTCTTTTGGAAATTTCCAGTGGCAGTTACCACAGGTTTTATCACAAAATGAATTTACTCACACAAGAATGGAGGTGTTTGATACACCCCAACATCAGTCCTCTTCAACAGACTGCCTGGACGAGGGGGTCTTAATTCCTTTTAGGCACCTGTTTTCTGAGGATGTACAGCAGGTATTAATGGAGGCAAGAAAGCCTGCTACTAGAAAATCCTTTATCATCAAAACAAAAATGATTTCTACTTGGTGCCAACAACATAACCACCACACATTCAGGGACTAGTTGTTCTCTGTTTTTACAATATTTGTGTGAGTTGCTATCCTATGACCTTTCTTATTCCTCTCTTAAGATTATTTTTCTGCCATTTCAGCATGTCTGCCCATGGATCCTCCTCTTTGAAGGCAGTCGCATGTCAAAATGTTTGTGAAAGGGGTTTTGCATAAGATGCTTCCAAGTTAACTGTTGGTCTCTCCTGGGATGTTAATTTTGTGTAGAGAAACTAATACTTTTGAGGTTCTTGACATGGAAAACAGGAAAACAGTTTTATTGATTGCTCTGACCTCAGCAGGGAAGGGTATCCGAGTTACAAACTCTGATGGTGAGTCAACCCTACCTCATTTTTCACAAGGGCACTCTTTCTTTAATAACTAATCCTGCCAAGGATATAACAGTGGCCACCTTCCAAAGCTTCAGGGCACCTTCCATGCACCCAAACTGTCAAGAGGCTCGAGCTAAGCTGGCTAAATGACAAATTGGGCGTGAAGCCTTTCAGAGGTTTTCTGCCAGTAGAGAGAGGGAGGCTAAACCCTGAAAGGAGAAAGCTAGGAATAACAAAAAATAAAAGTCCACACTCTAACATAAAAACACACCAAAAAACAAGGGGAGATGGAGGGAGGGCGTGGCTACTGCAGCAGTTATTGTTCAAACATCTACTATAATGATAAGTTAAACTTGCACAACTGTATTGTGTTCTTCATATTGATCACTGTTGCATTAGCCTTAACTATATGGGTATATTACCATGACTGATTATATTTGGGAGGTGGGAGGCCCTGGAGTATGGTCGTACAAAAGATTGATCTAGACCTAAAAAAGGAATCAAGCTTATAGTGCTTTGTAAAGGTATGTAAAGAGGACCAATAACAGCTAATAGATTACTTCTAGAATCCAACCCTTTCCAGAAAACCATATAAGAAGCCTGGGTCCTTATAGAGTGAGCCTTGACCCTGCTTAGAATAGATTAATAGTAAGTATGACAAAAGGTAATATCCTTAGACAACCATTGGAAATGGTCTGTTTTGACACCAGTTGTCTGTTCTTACTTTCACAAGAAGTGAACAATTGATATGATGATCTGAAAGATTTAGTTCTGTCAAGATAGTACCCGAGTTGTCTGTGGATGTCCAAGCTATGGATTATTCTTTCTCTCATTTTTAGGTTCAGGAAGGAAAATGGGGAGATGGATAGTTTGACTTACCACTTTAAGCATATAAGAAGTTTAGTTCTCAAAGAAGCCCTGTCCTTGTGGAAAATGAGGTAAGGTTTACTCACCATAAGAGCTTGCAACTCAGATACCCTTCTTGTAGATGCCAGTGCGATCAGTAAAAGTGTTTTCCATGACAAGAACCTCAAGTCAGCCAGATTAGCTGGTTCAAATGGACCAAGTGTTAGTTTCAGTAACAGAAAGCTATGATCCCAAGGAGGGGCCACCAATTTACTTGGAGGCCTCTTATGCAAAACCCCTTTCAAAAGCATTTTGATATCCGGCCAAGGATATAACAGCTAGCCAACATCCAAAGCTTCAGGGCACCTGCCAAACACCTAAACTGTCAAGCGGCTTGAGATGAGCTGACTAAAAGACTAGTTCGGTCGTGAAGCTCTTCTGAGATTTACTACTGCCGGAGAGTATGCTTCTTTGAGGCTTTTGAGGATTGACGGTCAGCTTGAATTTTCCTTAGCTGGGCAGATGAATTACCTTTGGGGAACAGACCTTCCATTTTATTTATTTATTTATTTATTCCTAATAATTTATTATTTTCCTCTTCAGGAAAATTATTTTAAAGCTAAGTGTGTGTTTTAACAGATTGTCTTGTGACTGTAAAGTGCTGCACTGTTTCTGTCAGTTTAAAAGTAATGTTATCTATCAGATAAACTTTCTTCTGTGGAGAAACTGTTTTAAGGTTGTGGGTCTGCCGTAGTGTTTGAAAGTGCTTTTTACTGTGTTTTTTTCTGTCAAAAAAGGGTAACTTTTGTGGACTGTAGTTTTACTGGATTTGTTGTTTGGTTTTGTGTAGGATAGAGGCACCATTTTCAAACCAAGTGATTGAACCAACTGAAGTGTCTAGTTTACATCCCAGGAACACAATCCTGTGTGAGAGAGTCAAGAAAGACTTTTGAATGTTATCTTGGAATACCATCTTTTGCAGTTGATCTCTCACCCAAAAGAGAGAGATTCCTGACATTTTGAAAAAGATTCTGCAAAGATAAGCAAATTCTCTAAATACAGAAAAATATGGATACTCTGTAGCCTTCATTGAGCTATAACTGGAATTAGCCACTTTGTCAACACTCTTGGTGCAGTGGGTAGTCCAAAGGGCAAGGCAAAGAACTTATAATGGGATCCAAACACACAAAACCTTAAACTCCTGAAGTGTGGATGAATAGAACTGGACTTTTATGCATGCCTTTTATGACAGATTGCAGAACTTTGCCCTGTGACATATCTTCTTCAAATGCATCTTGCTCCATACTTTGCTGCTTCTTCATGTTGCGGTATTACCTGTGTCAAAGTTTGGACTGTTCTTTCCCGTGCTATATAACTTTGACTGTACTTTTGTGCGAGTCTGCTAAAGAAGGTTCTAGAAAATCACCTGTGGCATATCTTCTCCTAATGTATTCTGTTCCATCCACTGCTCCCGCATCGGGGAGTTATTTATCCTTTATGTTGTGATATTCTCTGTGTCAGAGTTTACACATTAAATTCTACAATTAGCAAATGGTTTATAACTTTAGTTTATATTTGTTTAAATTCTACCTTGCTAATCTTTTTTTTACATTTGCCCCTTTGTGATCTTATGTTTTTGTATTGTGAAATTTACCATATCTGGGTGTCTTTGCTTGCATTTCTCTTCAAATATCTTTGGAGCTGCATTTTTTGTATTAATTAGTTAGTTTTTTTTTCTCTGCATAAATATCGCACCATATCAGATCTTTTTCTTTCCCATGTCCTTGTTTCTTTTTATACCTTTCAAAAACTGTTTTTGTATTCTTCATCTTTTCTGAATTCATCTAAGAGTTCTATCAGTGTGGCTGAATGCAAAGTGAGGTATTTGGTGGTATGTCTGATCTAGTTTATGTGGGAAGGAATCTGTGACATTTGTGAGAACAGAGGAAAGTTTTTTGAGCTTTGTACAGTGAATGAAGTTCATTTTGATAGCTTTGATTGTATAGAAGTCGAACTTTAGCCATGGGTCAAGTATGACTCCAAGGAATTTAAAAGAAGGGATGATTTCAAGGGTTGTGAGGTTATTGTGGAGTATGACATTAGTCTTTATGATGTTCTTCATGTTTCACTGTTGCAGTCATTACATTTGGGTAATCTGCTGGCAGGTTGCCCTCAGTCGGCCTGAATTCCAAAGTCTTGGGTCCTGTGTCGGTTGCTGTCTCCTCTTCCATGACATCAGGTCGTCAGAGGTATAAAACAGACAGCCGACGCCATTTTCTTTAGTCTTTCTTGCACGGTGCCCGAATTCCTGAAATTTTCGAATTCGAGTTTCAGGAACCGAAGTCTTCACTAAAGCTAAGTACCTTGTTGGGGAAACTTTTTCTTGCTCCATACCGATGTCAGTAAAAGTTAATAATTGCATTACTTGTGGGAAGCAAATACCTCATAAGGATTTCCATTTATACTGTATTCCTTGCCTAGGCCCTGATCATAACGTGCCTAGCTGTCGGTTTTGTGCAAGATTTAACCAACGCACTATTAAGCGTCGGTATATTTTTGCTTCAAAATATTTTGGAAACAGATTTAACTATCCTGAAATGTCGTCGGATAGCAATCCGACTACCAGAGTTCACAAAAAACACAAAGAAAAGGACAGAGACAAACCGTCGAGGTCCAAAACCGACGACGAAACTTCTCCTAAGCCAGTCGCCAGTACTCAGTGAGGCGCTTTCGCAGCCCCTGATAACCCGCTACTTTCGAGTCGCAGGCCTCTACCGAGACCCATGTGGAGTCCGGCACGCCGCGAGATTCTCAAAGTATTGTACCCGTGGATTTCTCTCCCTTGGATGGGTCCGGAGCCGCTGAGCAGGCACCAGCTTCTGAGGGTGTAGTCAGGCCACAGCATTTTTATATAAAACTGACACCAGCTTCAAAATCAAAGACAAAAGCAACTTCTAAAGCTAAAAAAACGACGCATGATCCACGTGCACAGGCCTCTATGCCCAAAAAGCAGATGATCAAAATGGCTGAAGACCTAATTACTTTGATCAGGGGTTCCCAACCCCCTCCTGATAGGAGGCCTAGGCAAGACACTGATTATTAATCTTCAGATCAGGTTTTTATTTCTTCTGATCAGAAATTATCTGTACCACGCTATGAGGATTCTGATGCAGAGGAATCTATTCCGTTTGCATCTCCTCCTGAAGATTATTCCTTTGGAGAAACCTTGCATACTTTGAAGGAGCATTTTCACTGGGAGAGTCAAGATTTCTCAGAATCAAAAAAGAGGCTTAGGGATTTCCTTCTTCTCCCTCAGCATAGGCCTTTAGCCATACCTCCTGTTTTAGACATTGTGGATGATGTGTTTTCGGAGTCAAGCTTGACTCCAGACTCCTTACCTCCGGCTCCTAGCAAGCCAGACAGATATTACAGGGTTCCTGACTCTCACAAATTTTTATTTAGAAACCCTGCTGCTGACCCTGAAACTATTTTACAGGGTCCTAAAGGTGTTAAAGCCGCAACAGCAAAAAATCCTACCCCCTCTGACAGAGATTCCAGGGCACTGGATAGATGGGGAAAGAAGGTTTATACATCTGCAACCTTGGCAATTAGGGCCTTAAACTGCCAATTTCATATGCTCAAGTATCAACAACATGTTTTGGGATTACTGAAACAGAAAATGATGTTGATTTCTGAATGTGCAGAAAATAAAGAATTGCAGGAATTATTGCATGCAGCAGAACAAGTTGGAAAGCATACTTTGCAATGTGGTTTTGATTCCTTAGAGGCCTCCTGCAGGGCCGCAGTTACTGGATCTATGATTAGGAGGCATGCCTGGCTAAAAGAGCAAAATTTGCCTGATCGTGTTAAAGCTAAATTGCTAGATGCACCTTTACAGCGTGATACTCTGTTTGGTATTAAGGCAGAAGAGGTTTTAAAGAAAATGGAAGACAAAGCTAAGTCTATGCAAACTGTAAAAGACTTCTTACAAGTGCAGCCACCAAGATTCAGTAGACATTGGCCTACAAAAAATTGGTCTTTTCCTGTGTCAGACAGAGCTCCATGGGGCAAATCCAGGCACCCTAAAACTTCTAGATACCAGTCACAGGATTCTTACAGGTCAGAGCAATGGGGTGCTTCGACCTCCAAATCTGGAGGAAATAAAGCGCAACACTACAGTAAACAGTCTCAATGACTTCCCTCTGCCATCACCAAGCACTTATCTTTTGGCAGCACCCTTAGGGGGAAAATTTGCACTTTATGCTCAAAATTGGCAGTTAATAACCCAGGACAAGTGGGTGTTAAACATAGTATCTCAGGGATACAGATTCCACTTCCACACTCTGCCAGTTGCAAACGATTGGCCAGATCTGCCAAAAAATCAATGGGCAGAGGCACAGAAACAAGTTACGTCCCTCATGGATATGGAGACTATTCAGCCAGTGCCAGAACAGGAAAAAGGACACTGGTTTTATTCCAGACTGTTCTTGGTACACAGAAAAGACAAGGCCTGGTGTCCAATACTGGATTTATCAATTTTGAACCCATTCCTGGACATTCCAAAATTCAAAATGCTAACTTTGCAGCAGCTTCTGCCCATGCTGGGCAAGAACGCTTGGCTGGTGACATTAGACTTAAGAGAGGCATAACTGCATATCCCAATAAGGGAATCGTGCAGAAGATACCTCCGTTTCAAGGCTGGCTTTATCCATTACCAATTCTCTGCACTGCCCTTTGGCTTATGTACTGCGCCCAGGGTCTTTAGAAAGTGCCTGGCACCAGCTTTTTGCAGACAAAGAAGTATACAAATCTATCCTTACTTGGATGACTGTCTCATTCAAGCAGAGAACAAGGACATTCTTTTTCAGCATCTGGCATTTGTGAAAAGGCTTCTAACATGCCTAGGGTACACAATAAACGAAAAGAAATCATAACTGGTACCCTCTCAAAAGATAACATTCCTGGGTGCAAGCTTGAATGCAACTGCCAAGATGGCTTTCCTCACGCCAGACAAACAAAGTCAACTGACTACTTACTTCAGACAGATGGCAACAAAAACCCAGTTATCTGCAAGACAAACTCTGCAGGCTTTGGTGTTCATGGCATCCTGCATTCTACTGATTCCATATGCAAGACTGCATATGAGGAAACTACAGTGGTACCTAAAAAGTTTATGGAGTCAACATTGTCACAGTCTGGAAACAATGATTCCTCTCATTACCTGCCTACAACAGGAGTTTCTTTGGTGGGCATAGGCATGTCACCAAAACATGGGACGAGCTTTCACACTACCCCCTGTCAGCCAAACCTTGACAACAGACTCATCAAACTATGCATAGGGGGCCCACCTGGTGGGAAGATGCATTCAGGGCATATGGACCCCAAAACAAATGCATCTGCATATCAACCAAAAAGAGATGTTAGCTGTTCAAAATGCCCTGACAGCCTTCAAGGACTTACTTCATCCAGGACAACTACTGATAAAGATGGACAACACCACGGTTATGTGGTACATAAACAAGCGGGGGGGGGGCACGCACTCATACCCCCTTTGCAGACTACTGTGCGACACAGCCTTGACTTGCCAAGTACATCTTCAAGCTCAATTCCTGCCAGGAAAACAAAATACTCTGGCAGACGACTTAAGCAGAAACCTTATGGTCCCTCACGAGTGAAAGCTAGATCCACAAGTCTTCAGCATGATAACAAAGAAATGGGGAAGCCCGGACATAGACCTATTTGCACCTAGTCGGAATTATCAACTGGACAAATTCTGCACAAGGACTTATCACAGACAAGCATGGAAAGTGGATGCCTTATCCTTCAGTTGGAAAAACCTATCAGTTTATGCCTTTCCTCTTCTGCCTCTTCTTCCCAGGGTTCTACTAAAGGTCAGACAAGAAAAAACAAAGATGATACTAACTGCCCCCGCCAATACTGGTACCCAATCCTAAGGAATATGTCTCAGTTCCCAGCTTGGTACTTGCCTCAAATACCTCACTTACTGTCTCAGGAAAACAATCAGATCCTGCACAATCAGCTGCAAACACTGAACCTGGCAGCATGGCTGATCATGTAGTTATTCAAACAACACCTCTCAGTAAATCTGTGATGGATGTCATTTTGGAAGCCAGAAGGCCTAGTACTAGAAAATCTTATGCTGATAAATGGAAGAGATTCTGTGCTTGGAAACAGGCACAAGGAACTGACACAGCAGAGGCAAATATTCCTCAGATTTTACAATACTTGACTGAGATGCTCATCAATAAAAATCCATGCCTCTGCCATCTCGGCTCATTACAACACAGAGCCACCAATCTTTTCTCATCCTTTGCTAAAGCAGTATCTTAGAGGGGCCAAAAATTTAAGGCCTCCCAGAAGATCACCAATTCCTGCATGGGACCTCAATTATGTGTTGGAAAAGCTCACCTTGCCTCCATTTGAACCAGCTGCTACTGCAGATCTAAAGTTCTTATCATGGAAAACAGCTTTGCTCCTGGCAATTACTTCAGCAAGAAGGGTTTCAGAGCTACAGGCCCTCATGGCTGTGGAGTTATGCTAAGGTGGTTTCCAGTGTGGCTCTTAACCAAACTGTTCATCTGCCAACTTTTTATCCAAATCCGCAGAACAAGGGGGAGCGGATTCTGCATTCCTTGGACGTACACAGACAACTAAGATTCTACTTGAGCAGGACTAACGCTCTAAGAAAAACTGAGCAGCTACTAGTGGCATTTGCTGCAGGATCAGAGGGAAAGGCTATTTCATAGCAGACTATTTCAAAGTGGATAAGCCACTGCATTAGTTTTTGCTACTTACACCATGGTAAACCGGTGCCCAAGGGCATTAGGTCTCATTCCACCAGCGCTGCAGCTATATCAGCAGCTTTTCTCAGAGGAGTACCAACCAAAGACATTTTAGAGGCTGCTACTTGGAGTCCTGTTCACACTTTTACAAAGCATTATCATTTTCCTCTACTCTACGTCCAGGGCTGGCTTTGCCACTGCAGTTCTGCAGGGCCTTATAGCCTTAGGGGCTAATGCAGTTTAGCTCCAGCCTCCCATCCATAGCTTTGGGATTCTACCCAAATGTAATGACTGCAACAGTGAAACATGAAGACAATAGTACAGTTGTGTACACTTGCCATAAATGTAGATGTTCGAGTGTATTCACTGTTGCAGTCCAGGTTACCCGCCCGACATCTGAACTAGTCCGTTACTTTAAAATCTGAGGTTAATACAGGAGTAGAAATGACACAAGACACCAAGGCTCAAACTTAACAATTTATTAAGCAAAACTTTTCTAAATAAACCGTAAAGCTAATACTAAATAAACAGAAAGACTAATAGATCATGTACTTACAAGCATATGCATAAACAAAATCATCTTTGCCACTGATAGGGAAACTTCAAATCCTATCCAGTGCAGCTATCTGTTCAGTCAAGGCAAGGCCGACACTGGCGAAATGTCTCTAAGCTCAGTTCAGGCTGGTGCTGTGATCAAATCCGGATGCTGATGATGATTTTCATCTTAGCCTTTGAGCTTTTATAGTCTTTATGAGTTGATGGAATATTGTAGAAAAATCTGACATTACAGGCTCATCATGAGTTGATGGAATATTTTAGAAAATTACAGATCATTTCCTAAGTTGTAAACAAGTCTCGTAATGTCTGGTCTTGTGCCCTACTTCCCTTTTTCAGAGAACAGTTAGCTCACAACCTTGTGATATAGTTCCTCTTTGAAATCCCCACATTCTGGTAAACATATTTTAAGCTGATAAACAACTTATAGGTTAACAAAAGTTCAGTAATACCAGTAATCGGTGAGCAAGGCCTGCTCTTAAGCATATTGTATTGTTACAATATTAGCAGCATATAGTGAGGTAGTGGCATATCAAGATCTAGCAATAATCAATCTAGCAATAATTAAACATACACAGTGATATGTGGCTCGAGGCATAGCAAAAAACTGGTAGACTGTGTGGATCCGTCACACCATCCCCCTTTTATTCTGGAGTTTCTCTTTCCTTCACTATTTTCTAAAGCCTTTGTGGTGTATTTGCTTGTAGATGAAGGTAAAGTTTATATTGTTGCATGTATATATAGTTTATATATATTTTTGCTACCCATTTGGGAGGCACCTGACATCTGGGGCAAGAAAAACTAAAGAAAATGGCATTGGCTGCCTGTTTTATACCCCTAACGACCTGACGTCATGGAAGAGGAGACATTAACCGACGCAGGATCCAACACTTTGGAATTCAGGCCGACTGAGGGCAACCTGCCAGCAGATTACCCAAACGTAATGACTGCAACAGTGAATACACTCGAACATCTACATTTATGGTAAGTGTACACAACTGTACTTTTCTTTTCCTATGCATTGAATCACAGTTCCCTCCACATGGAAGCTGTACATAAATTGGTTTAGGTTGGTATGAATGGCAGAACCCGGCAAGTAATGGTGGGAGACATACTATGTGGATCAGTCATGGAGTGTCATCCTACAATGAGTGAAATTGGTCAGCCTGCTTTTTTTACAGTTTTCTTTTGAATTCCAGATGTGTAAACTGCAAGTTAGGTAGCATTCTCGTATCATCTGCAGAGTCTGTGCTCATACAGTACGCTTTTGGGCAGTATGCCTTCTTTATGTACTGAGTATTAATCTGACTTTCATTGTCAAAGAGTGCACTGAAGTAGTGTTTAGGAGAAAGGTAATCTCATACATTTTCAACACTGAAGTTAGTGCTGTAAAAAACAAAAAAAAAAAACATGTTTTTTTCTGGGATCTGGGGATACTAAAGGATGTAACCTTTAGCCAGAATGGGGCATTATGTGTCAAGAAAGCCTTTGTAGTAGTGCACATTACTTAAAACAAGACATTTGTTAACTGGGTTAGCACCCTGGACTCCCTGTTGCTTTTCAGGTGTGACATGAGAGTAATGTCTGGTTAAATGACTTGTCCATAGTCACAGAATGGGCAAATGAGGGCTGTAGGACTCAACCCAGGATTGCTGCAAGGTGGGGGGCTAGCAGCAGATGAACCTCTGTGCCTAAGTGCCAAATATTACACTGTAAATGAGAGGTAATTATCCCATTTTCATCTTCCTAATCCATCCCATTGTAGAACTGTAGCTTTACATCGTGTTCACCTGAAGAACTGTGCAAAACATTCCTTAATTATAAAGGTGAGATGTTTAGGTACTCATGCATCTCAACTGTCCGGTATTTTGCTGAATGTTTCAGATGTTTGCCTCTTAGTTTGGCCATTTCCTCATAAAACTTGTGGTTTTCTGCTAGCCATTGGGGATTGAAGTCACTAAATAATGGCAGTCATTTAAGTTTCAGACATTATATCCTTTGGAAAATGAAAGTTAATATAAAACCTGACAGCATAATGCATCCGAGGTTATCCAAGTGCAACTAACTCTGGGCAAAACTGCAATCCAAATTGTAGCTTGCTACAGATACCCCACCATGCCCCAGGATTCCCACTCCTCTTTTCTTGATGTACTGGAAAATGTTAGGGTTCAACCAAACACCCTAATAATGGGCGATTTCAACTACCCCACCATTAACTGGGAAAACTACTAATGTACCAACTCCTTCGCTCAACGCTTTCTGGAATTCATAAACTCCAATGCCCTGGATCAGCTTATCCACAGCTCCACCAGGGGCAACAATATCCTAGATCTAGTCATTACCAACATGAGTGACCGGTGTTCCACACCTGAAGTCAGTGCCTCATTGGTCCGATCCAACCATAAGCTAATCATCCTAGATATCCACATCTTGCCCCCAGCCCCCATTAAGGAAACCACGGTAAAATTTATTTTCCAAAGCCAACTTCATGCTTCTTAAGACAAAAGTGGTGAACTTCATGACACCCATGCAGATGGACAATACAGTTACGACTACTGAATCCTATACAATTGCACTTTATAAGCACTTACACGAGTGCATGGATTGTGGTATCCCAAACAGAACCAAGACGCTATCCTCCAAAAAAAGGAAGCCAATCTGGTGGTCCCCTGCCATAAACAAACTGTACAACAGAAGAAAGAAACTGTTGCAAAAGAGAGTAAAATCCCATGAGTGGAGGAGCTCTCTGGTCAGCCTCCGTAAGAAGCTGCGATCCCTGATAAAATCCTCCAAAGCTAGTTACGAAAACAAAATCGCCACTGATTCTAAAGACAACCACAAAGCATTCTATAGCTATGTCAAGAATCTAAATGACAACACTCAGATCTGCTCTGAGTTACAGCACAATGGCACTAAATATGCAGACCCAACTGATATTGCCAACATCCTGGCAGCTAGGTTCAGTGCTAACTTTACTCCCCTCTCACCCCCTAAAGGGCCCATCTCTATACTGGAAGAATGCAAAGTTCCTGTAATCACGGCTGCACAGGTAAAAATCACACTCTCCAAAGCCAAGAACACAGCATCAATGAGACCAGACAGCATCCTAGGCTGCATTCTACACAAACTACAGAACGAACTGGCACCCCACCTAAGTACCATGTTCAATCATAGCCTCACCTCAGGCTTTGTGCCCGCTGAATGGCGCACGATGACGGTTATCCCACTCCACAAGGGGGGGAGCCGCCACGGACCCTGGGAACTACCGCCCCATTAGCCTGACAAGCCTGGTCTGCAAGGCCATGGAACGTATCATCATGGAACTCAAAGACATTGGTAATCTCCAAACTCTGGACCCCACCCAGTTCGGGTTTGTAAAAGGCAGATCATGTCTCCTAAACCTGATAGACTTCTCTGAAGCAGTCACCAAAGCCGTAGACGAGGGTAAGGTGGTTCACACAGCCTATCTAGATCTTGCCAAGGCTTTCGACACCACCCCCCACTCTGGAATTATAGATAAACTCACTAAACTAGGTATAAATCCCTATGTCACAAGATGGGTTGCCAACTGGCTCACTGACAGAACCCACACTGTGAAAGTAGCAGACTCCAAATCTGACTTCATACCAGTGACAAGTGGAGTACCACAGGGTTCAGTCCTGGGTCCTCTCCTATTTGGTATCTACTTCTGTGAAGTACAGGCTAACACAGAAGGTCTTTGACTAATGAAGTTTACAGATGACTGCAAACTAGGAGCCATAATCGAAACTCCTAACGATGTGGACATCCTACAAAA
Source organism: Protopterus annectens (assembly GCF_019279795.1). Taxonomy (NCBI): domain Eukaryota; kingdom Metazoa; phylum Chordata; order Ceratodontiformes; family Protopteridae; genus Protopterus; species Protopterus annectens. Next base: position 1,070,881,001 of record NC_056728.1, on the reverse strand, counting down.
GGGCCTCACTGAGACAGATGCCTGGTGTCAAAGCCATGGCCAGAAGCTCATTTCCAAAAAGTGCATTGTCATCCCCTTTGGTAAAAACTCTGTACCCATGAGCTACAACGTAGGCGGTCGTATACTTAACACCGAAAGTGTGATAAGAGGCCTTGGGACACAGGTGGACAGTAGTCTCTCCTTTGATGATCACATCGCCACAGTAGTCAGGAAATCCTTCTACGTGGCACATCTCATCACAAAAGGTTTCTCATCCAGAAAAAGAGGTCATCGTTACCCTCTACTCATCACTCATTAGACCCATTATAGAGTACAATGCCCCTTTTGGTATGTACCTCAGAAGACATCTACAACAACTGGAAAGGCCACAGGAATACCTCACAAAGAGGATTACTGGCCTCAAACAGATGCCCTACGCAGACTGTCTCAAAAAACTCCAGTTTTACTCCATCACATATCGCCTACTCAGAAGTGATCTCTGCCTAACATACAACGCTATGTCAAACCCAGAGCTGTTGGACATGCTCCACTTAAAGAAATCCCAATCCCTCCGAGCTAACACGCTCTAGGGAACTAAACCTTGTCACCACCATAAACAAAACATGCCGGAGGGATAGATTCCTGTCCCAGAGACTTCCCATACTCTGGAATAAACTACCTATCTATATCAAACAAAGCTCCTCATTAGCACTCTTCAAGAAAAATCTTGATGATTGGATGGGAAGTAGGAAATTCACCCCGGGATCACCTCTGTGGCCCTGCTCGACAGGGGCACAGGAAAATAATTTTCTTGGGTGGCAAAAGCCAGGGTTCCTTTTTGTCTGGGCTTGTATAGGCCCTAGGGCCCGATAGCCTAGTACCTACCTAATAATGAATCAAGTAACTTCCTAAGTTTATAAGAACAATATTTAAAGTCTGTCCTTGATTTTGATGGTTTGTAATTCAGCTATTGAAAAGGCAGTGATACATCTGGCCCTACTAGTTCACCTCATGCTGACTTCTCCCGTTTGCAGAAACAGTCAGGCTCACAAGTCCACTATGGACTGCCTTGCTGTTCTTCTCCCTTCCTCACATACCAGATATAGTCATTATCATAAGAAAAAGAATGAGGAAACTTGGGTTATCCCTTTACTGGAGTCTGTCCTAAAGAAGGATATTTCCTTAGTCCAGAAGCACCCAAGTTGCAACTGTTCAACTCCTAGGAAGGTAGAATGGTATGCCATATTCTGAAAGTGTCCAACAGCAGTCATTATCTTTTGATCAGCGTAGGTCACAGAGGTACCAGCATCAAGCTCACTTGCTATCAGATAAGGAATTTAAGACTGTGAACACATTGGGCAAACAGAGTCTTTCCTTTGGTGTAGTAATTCTTACAGCCCTCAGTAGTTTTGGTTCCATATCTTAACTGTGACTGCTGACATTTGAGAATGTATACATCTTTTTTTTGCCCTAGAAGGTCTGGATTCCGTCAAACCCCCTTTCCCTCATCGATGGGACTTTTCTGTCATTCCCCCTGCTTTTCTACATAGTAACCTAAAAATCACTGTGCTTGTAGGAAGAGACAAAATAGTAGTTTAAAATGCCATCCATCCATTTTTCCAGTAAGTTGTAATCTTTTCAAGGTTATAGGGATGTTGGACACACACACACACACACACACACACACACACACACACTTAGAAATGCACCTGTTGGTAGATGGAAGAAGGACAATTCTCTCACCTTTACAGTTATCAGCATTCTTAGTTATGAGGCTCAAAATAAAGACCAAGGAGTCTTTTTTTTTTTGTTTTGTTTTGTTTTTACACCTTTTCCAGTTGTGGCCCAGTTTTTTGCCCAGGCTGTGAGACTGTAGTTGGGTAGCAGCCATCTGCAGTGTGTCCATGCAGGATGGCTTGACTCAGACTCACCTTCTTCAAGGAAAAACTTCTGCAGGCTATTGTAGTAATCCTTTTCTGATTAGAGATACTCTTTGGTCAGGTTTCCTAGAATATTGTTGAAGATCAGTATAAGAACATACCTTTGACCACAGTGAATCATTCCTCTGATGCCCCATCCTAATCAGACAAGCCTAGCAGTATGAAACCGAAGGGTTGGGAGGGTGGCCTAATGGTTAAGGTGTTTGCCTTACAAACACAAGGTGCAGGGTTTCATTCTCACAAGGGATAATTGGCTAGGCTTAAAATGTCTCGCAAGGGCAGTTAGCCTAGTACTAATCTATGAGTCTATGTACATATTAGGACCCTTTGAAGCTGGGATTGTACCTAAACCTGTTGGAACTGAGTGATGATCCTCACATTTTAGATCCTGGAATGGGAATTAAAAGACATCTCTCTCCTGATAAGATAATTAGTCATCTTACCAGCAGCCAGTGGATCAGTCTGATGACCAAATGTAAATTCTAATAAGTTTCTATTGAGTAATTATATGGGGTTAATAATGTCCTTCAACCCCCACCTCCCAATACAGCAGATAGTGCCTCCAGAATGCCCCATACTTATCATATACAAGTCTAAGGTCACCAGGCATTGATAAAAAATGTAGCAAGTGAAGCAAAAGGTTTTGATGAGGCATCATTTGGTCATTCAGTTTTGACTGAACAGTGTTTAATTTATAGGTCATTGTAGCAATGACCTCTTCCCTGAAAAAAGTAGGCTGTGATGTAGTGTAGAGACAAAAAAACATGGTGGGACATGCTTATACTCATGTGCATGGTGGTGATGTGGATCTAGCAGTGGGCTGTCTGCTGCTTTATTATTCTCAGCACAGTTCACATCCCTGGGGATGTGACCACAGTCACCTCCTTTGATTTGCTTGCTGCATCAGGGCAAAAGGATGTTTGTTTGGATTGGCTTTTTTGGTTCTGATAAGGTTGCATCTCTTGTTGCTTTCTACCAATCTGTTTGATTCCTTGGCTGCTCATCAAATTTGAAAAATAAGTCCTTGTTGAAACCCATGGTAGTTGAGAAAGTTATGGTTTGATGTTCTTGTGTCCATGGCAGTACAGGAGTCTGGACCAGTCAAAGCAAAGAAATCCCGCTACATTTAAGTGGCAGCAAGGTCCAGCTATGGAAATGGTTACTTGTATAGATCCCATGCATGAGTGTACTTGGTACTTCATTAGGAGTTTGAAAGATGCTAGGAGCCTACTAGAGAGCCTTTCAATAGGCAGTCTTTTACTGGTACGTGGAGGAGCTGCTTTATTTTGAGAAATATCCACTCCCTGAGAAGTCTGGGACTGTATGTTATGTTATGTTTACTTTAGGCATCTGTTTGATCTTGGTCTGTATTATTCCATAGTCAAAGTACATGTGTATGCCAGTCACTTTACATGTGTGTGCCATCTTAACAGATCATGATCATGTGACAGAACTGCGAACAGACAGAAAATTCTCAGCGTTCATAAAAAGAGAGAAAAAGGTTCATCTTTGTCTTTCTTTGCAGAACCCTTCTGTTTAGAACTTGAAACTTCACAGCTGACTTTCAGACTTGCCTCTTCCCCCTGTGAGGGTCATCTTTTGAAAAATGTTTCTTGGATGACAATTTCTTCCCATTTTTAGATCCTGAAGCTTCAGTTCCTAATATTTAGGGAACATTATTTGTTTTTTTCCTCAAAGATAGGAATCTTCTTAGAACTAACCCTTTTTTGTATCAGAGTGGTGTTGCTATTGTCCCTTAGTTGCCCATTCACATCCCTGATTTTATCTTCTAGCTAGAATTCAAGCAAGGATGGCACTCTGCACTCTTGATATGTTTCACATGCTCAGGTTTTACCTAAAAGTTATGCATGAGCTGAAGAACAGACCAGTTGTTGGGTTTCTTGTCTCAAGCAGCGTTTACCTAATTAATTGCTAACCGCATAATAATTTTGCCATTGCACTAATTTTCTCTTTATTAGACACATTGATTGAGGGACACTCCTCCATCAAGGATTATGATGTTTCCATTTCCTTCTTCAAGAATGTATTCAGTGTACACATGGATATTTGGTCATGTGTATATATAACTTCAGCAAGTTTTATTGTTTGAGTCATAGGTCAGGGAGTTGGTTGTGGCATTTTTTTTTTTTTTTTTTACTTCAGAACTTGTCCATTTTTGGGCCTCCTGCTTCAGGCTTCATGGGGGGTAGGTGGGGGATTTGCATATGTTTGGATGTTTTCCAGCTGTTAAAGAAGGTACAGTAATGCAAGATGCACTGGGTATGTGTATTCTCAATATATCCGTTGACCTTTGACAGGGACCTTCTGCTTGATCCTCTGTTTTTTTAACAACTGTTTCTTTTGAGTCATGTAAGAGAAATCCTGTAAGTATTTTGATATTGTATGAATGTTTCTTGATTTTGTTTTTCTCCAGGTATAGTTCATTTAAGCGTTGTGGTGACAGAACTGGGAAGAGTGACCCATACATTCTTTCCCAGCCTGGTGCTGACACCATGACATGAGCAAGAGGGTGGCTCCCAGAGCAGGAAATACACAGGGGCAGTCTTGTGTCAAGGTGGCTTATGAAAACATTCAGCTGTTACTTCAGAGGGCCCTTCTGAAGTGTGACTTGCGTATCTGTTGTTTCAGTTGCTTCATCTTACACAGCACATATTATTTATTTGTAAAATAAAATTATAATCTTGTGTTGGGCTAGTAAGCCATACGTTTTCTAGTGATATCAGACAGTTACTTAACCATTCTTGTCTGTTTAGCTAACTAGATTCAAGTAAATGTTTCAGAAGGAACATTCTTAAGGAAGATGCAGTTCTTGGATTCCTTTCTGTACTGCAGATTGTCTTCAGTTTAATGGTGGTGGCAGTCATTTGAAGGACAGGAATGTACAATTTTCAGTTTTGGACTGGCTGTTAAGCTTCATTACAGCACAGTCTGGTACGTTTTTAGGATACTAGGTTAGTCAGCTGTCTGTACATGACTGGTATTTTCCTGAGTAACTTCTTGCCCTTCACTGGCTCCTTGTATACCTTTCTTTCTTTGGCCTGGATCCAGGCCTTAGTGAGCTAGAGCAACCATGTTCAGACATGCAGGGTAGGTTCCATTGGGTTGTTACTTTGTGTTCATTGCATGATTGCAGCATTACCATTGTCACATTTATATATGATGCCAGCATTTCTAGTGTGGCTTTTGATGAAACTGTATTTCTTTGTTAATTAGCTTTTGCAGGTGTAGTTTAAGTATTTGAAGAAGTTCTAATGTGTTCACTTGGGAAATGGTGTGCTTGCTACTATATGGTAAGACATGGTACTTGAGGAAGAAGGACAGTTTGACCCCAGAAGATTTCACCCCAATCTAGTTGGATACACATTCGTAATTCACATTTATTGACAATGAGAATATTTATTGAACAGTTTGACCCCAGACTATTTGACCCCAATTAAATTTAATAAAAGCATTTTACTGATCAATATTTTACTAATAATTTTTACATAGTAATTTAATGTATATTATTTAACATTTAATATATAAATGTTTATTTAATGTATTTAATGTGTAAATATTAATTTAAGTTTTTTAACATGTATAGTAAAATCAATTTGGAATTTTAATTAGGAAGTTAAAATATATTCTAAGTACTGGAGAGATAAACTACCATTGATAGACAACCATAGAATAGAGCAAGCAATTAATTTAACTATAAAATCCACATCACTTCAAAAACTAACATTTACCCAACTCATGATATATAATAATGCTTATTACACACGTCTTAGATTACGTAAATTTAACCCCAAAAACTCCCAAATGTGTCCACTTTGTAAAGATGAAACAGCTGACCTTCTGCACATGTTCTGGAGTTGTAAATGTGTTTTCAAACTTTGGAACTCACCGAAATTACAACTTCAAAAAATTTGTTACCAAATGTCAACAACACTCAATTAGGAATTTACGATTTTACATATCTTGCCAAATAATTTATCAAAAAAACAGAAATCCATTCTCATAAATATTTTCTTATTAATAAAACTTTATATAGCAACCAACTGGTTAACACCATCTATGCTTTCATGGAACAGCTTTAGGACTTTAGCGATAAAACATATATTAGCTCACAAATACATATTAAATAAACATAGCCAAAAACATATGAGTTTGAAACTTTGGGAACAAATTTTCAACATTATACGTGCATGAATCATTGAATATGGATTGCATTGATAATATACACAAATATCACCCACAATAAGATGTAGTAGTACTTGATAGGAAGGGTAATACAAATAAAAAAGAAGGTTTTATCTTTTGTCATATTACTAAGTGTTGAAAGCATTCTTGTAAATAGTGTAAATATGACGTAAGTTTTATTGATGTTTGTACCAACTGTATAAAACCTGTATTTACTCTTGTGAAATGTTGTGATATGAATGGGAAAAACAATAAAAATATTATTGAAAAAAAAAAAGGAAGTTAAAATATTATTTATTATTTTTAGTTAGCCCATTAAGAAGTTGTGAGCAGCTCCTCATAGGTATTCTAAATTTGTGGGATTGGCACAACATAACTGTATGTATACACAAGCATTTTGTAACTTTTTTTTTTTTTTAATTTCAAATTGTCTTGGCTCAAACATTAATTTTATTATTGCTATTTTAATGGTGACTAGCAGGTGGCACTAGTTACATTGTTGTAGTGTGCTTTCATGAAATTCTACTTTACATTTGTCATGCATTAACAATGCATCATGGTTTGCATCTCTTAACAGTAGCACAAGAAGGAGCTCAAGACTTAATGCTGGCAAAACATTCTTTGTTTATGGCTCATATTCTCTGATTTAATCTCGTACTGTTATGTACTACAGTCAGTTCTGGTATTGAATCTAGTGGATTTTAATGTTTACGTAGTGTATATGAAGTTTTTAATCATTGTTTTATTCTGTAGACATTGTTCTGGTTTTTATACTGTACCAATCTTAGATCCGTACATTTAACATTTTACAGATATAGTTTCGGAATCTGATAATGCTGGGGTTAAATTGTTAAGGGTTAAAATGTTCTGTACCCGGTACTGGATGTTATAAGCTGAAGGTGTAGTGCCTTTTTTTAAGCAATGTCATCCTGATAAAACTATCAGCATAATGAAGCCAGCAAAGGAAAATATGAAGGTGTTACTGATCAATGCTAGCAGCCTAAATAAGAAACGCCACCCCCTGCAAGCCCTCCTCACCCTGGAAGATGTAGATGTCTGTGTAGTAGTTGAGACATGGATTAAAACAGTAGAGAGTACTCCAGTTGTACAGGACTATAACGCCTTTCACATGTTTAGACCAGCTAATGCACAGGAGAGGTGAAAAAGGTGGAAATGTCTCAGTCTTCATCTAGAAGAGAGTTGCCTCAAGGCATGGTGCATTAGAGCTTCTTCATGTCCAAATAATCATTAAAAAAGTCCTGTTCCATATATTAGCTAGCTGATGGACTCCCTCTTCACCCAAAGATGTCACAGTGCCTGTTTGCAGGAACTGGAATCACTGTTCATTAAACACAGTATCATTTCCTACGTGATATAAACTATGCAACTAGAGCATTAGAGGTGGTGTAGGCTTCCCGATTTAAAGTATGTAAATTCATGGAATTTTGTCAATAAAACAACCTGGAACAATTAGTCACAGTACAACTAGGGGGAACCACACCTTGGATCTTGTTACTAAAATGGGGCATCTTGCACAATCGCTTGTGCATCTTCTTCAGTTGTTAGTTCTGACCATAAAGACTTTTCCATCCAAATAAAATTGAAAATAGAGACTCCTACCACCTAAGGTACCTTTAGAAATTTCTGTATGATTAACTACTCCTAAGTGATACATTGGAAAGCTTCATGTCCCCACCAAATGCAGTTAACTCCACTGAATGCCCGGAAATGTACACCTTCACACTGTACCAGCTTGTGAACAGCTGCATAGTTGCAGCTGTACCCTGTAGGAGCAAGCGCAGTACAAACACCAGAAAGAAATCCATATTGTGGAACCATAATACCAACAAGCTTTACAATAAAAGGAAGAGAATTCTGACCATTTGTAAGAGGAGTAATTCCCAGAATGACAGAGCACTGGTCATTGAAATAAACAAATCAGGAGCTTAATAAAATCCACCAAAGCCAAGTTTGAGAATAAAATAGCCACTCAAGCCAGAGACGATCACAAGGCATTTTAGATATGTTCATAATTTCAGAAATACAAAGCAGCAGTATGCTGATTGGATTGTGAATGATTTTCCTTGCACTGAGGCTGAAGATGTAGTGAAACTGCTGACTGATAAATTCAGCTCAGATTTTAACCCTCTTTCTCCTTCTCCTGTCCCACAAGATATACCTGAAACTGACTCACCTCCAGCTTTCACACAAGACCAAATCATAAAAGAGCTATCGAAATCTATAAATACCACATCAGTGGGTTGTGACAATGTCTCTAGATGTATCTTAAATGGCTTGAAGCCCGACTGAGCCACCCCTAACAACACTGTTCAACCTCTGTCTCCGTACAAGTTTTGTACCAAGTGAATGGAGAACAACTACAGTCATCCCTCTGGATAAGGGTGGACCTTCCATAGACCCAGGCCATTACAGACCCTTATGTCTGACCAGTCACATATGCATAGTCATGGAAAGACGTCTCATGGAACTTAAACAGTAAAGACACAGTGAACCTTCAAGTACTGTATCTCTCCCTGTTTGGTTTGTTAAGAACAGGTCATACTTACTCAGCCTGGTGTACTTTTTTGAAAAGGTTACCAAAGCAGTGGATGAAGGTAAAATGGCACACATTGTATACCTCGACCTGGCCAAAGGTTATACAGTTCTCCACTTAGGCATTTAAAAGCTAAATAAACTGGAAGTAAACCCTTACATCACCCACTGGATTGCCAGCTGGCTCACAGGTTGAATACAGGAAATCAAATAATGCGAAAATACCTTTACAAAGAGACCAGTAACCAGAGTCATCCCCCAGGATTTGGTACAGGGACCACTCCTGTTTGACATCTACTTCTCTGAACTAATAGCCAATTCCAAAAGGCGCTGGCTGATTAGGATTGCAGATAATTGTAAGCTTGGAACAGTCATCGAATCCCCAAAATGTCTGGAAGGTTTGTCCTGAACAAATAATTGGTGCCAAAATCATGGACTGAAAGTAAAGGCCAAAAAAAGAAAAAAAATGCATTATTGTATCTTTTGGGATGTCATATACTCAGGAACTACCACATTGATAATACACCTGTAAGACCTGATCCTGTTGTTCGGGATTTGGGAATTACATGGGCAGTGACTTAACTTTCAACCAACCCATGTTTACTGCCATAAGAAAGCCCTTCTATATTGAACAGCTTGTAAACAAAGGGATTATGTCTAGAGATGACATTATCACACTTTAATCAGCGCATATTAGGCTAGTCATTGAATGTAAGGCCGCCTTTGGCATGTATCTGTCCAGACAAATGCAACAACTAGAATGGCCACAGAGATACCTTACTAAAAGGATACAAGGCATAAACAGCATGTCCTGTATGGACCAACTCAGTCTTGTCACTATAACCGTATGCTCTGCAGACTGCTAAGAACTGATCTGTGTCTGGCATACTAGGTATCTTCCGAACAAGTAGTGATGGACATAGTGCACTTCAGCAGTTGAAAGGCATCATAAATTCTTGATCCAGGGATCTAAACCTCTTCTGCAGCATCAACTGAACGGTTTGGAGTGGCAGGTGTATCTCACAAGAGGATACTGTTGCTCTGGAACAGACTCCCCATCCATGTAAAAGAAAGCTCATTCCTGTTCAGATTTTATTTATTATTTATTGACATTTGATTACTGGGAAAATCTGACTGGGTAGGTGCCTATTTTGAGCGGAAGCCCGGGAAAGAAAGCTCCAAAGTATTAAAAAAACATGTTAAGTACAATAATTGTACAATCTTGGAAAATAATACAAAAACATCTACAGTTTAAATAATTATACTAAATTAGACATGATTTGAAAACATTAGTTAAAAATATATATAGCTTATATGACAATAATTTAATATATAGAGAAATTTTAGTCAGTTTACAAAAATTAAAGGTAAGTTTAAAGTTAGTATAATACAAACAGGAATTACAATATGAAGTAAGAGAGGGAAAAAAACAGGGTTATGGCATATTTAGATAGAGAGCTGGGAGAGAAACTGATTGAAGTACGTAAGTGAATGAAGAAGGGGTAAGGAGGTACAAGGTATGAATAGGTACTTGTTCATATTTATGGATATAGTTTATTGTGGGGTTGTGCAAGAACAGAGCCAAATTTTGGCTAGGAAGTCTTTCAGAACGATTTTAAAGGACTGGAGGGAGGGTATTGTCCTGATGTATACAAGTAAGGAGTTCCGGGCCTTGGCAACATTTTATGAGTACAGACTGTACGGGTCTATATTATTACAGTGTCGATTGTAGTATGCAATTACCATTTGGGCGACACTAAATGTTCAAATATTGCAAACATCGCAAGTGTGAGCGGAGATCGCCGTAGGGAATTCTTCCCTTTACTTCAATGTAGTGCGATCTCGGTATATTTAAGTAGTGTGGGGGTGAAGGGGGGCTTGCCCCCCCCTACATAAAACACTTCATAACAGTTTCCTGTTTTTTTTTTTAGGATTCGAAATTTTCAAACCTCGAACATATGGTGTCGACCATATGGTACTCGGAGTTTGAAACTTTTGATCCGATAATATAGACCCGACTATACCCAGTAGCTTTAATAGGTTTGTGAACAGGGAGGAGTTTTTGGTCATTGGATCATAATGACTGAGTGGGAACATATTGTATGGAGCGTTATTTAGTGCTGGACAGGCAGATGTATGCTGGATAATTTTTATAGGTGGTAAGAAGCTGTATGTATGTCACTTGATGGGGTAGTTCTAACCAGTTTAGTCTTTAGTGCTATGTAGTGGTGGGTTCTGAAAGGAGTATTTGCTGTAAATTTAGCCACTGCATTATAGTATTGTTCATATTCAAGCACAACTTGGGTCTATGGATGTGTAACAGAAAATTTACCCCAGGACTACAGTGGCAGCTCCTGAATGCTTTATCTTGCACATGGGTTACCTCATATTACCTGTGGTATGATCCCATTTATTCTCATTAGAGATAATGTAAAACTATTGACCATGGGATGGGTAAGGTTAATCCAATAACAAACAGGAGAGGTTAATTCAAGCAGTAAAAGGAAAATTGTCTAAGCTTAAAATGGCCTACAAGGGCTGCTAGCCTAGTACTTTACTTGTGAACCTAAGGTACCCTTTAATGATAGTGATGTGCTATAGTGGGATTTACGATTTGTGCAGGTGAAGCTTCAGTGTGCATTATTTGATGCATTTGCTTCAGTAGAGTAGCTGCTTGTAGCCCCACGGTGGTATCCATATTTGCTGCGCTTAAGTCTCTGTGTCTGTCTTGTAACAGACTGCACAGTGTTAGTGTATAGCCTAACCGCTTTTCTGGTATATTTTCACGAAGAATGGCATTTGTGTCTCATTTGGTGTATATTGCTGCTGGCTTGGTATTGCACTTGTACATTTTGAGTGGTCTTACAATATATTTTGTATTAGCAGCATCAGCAGGATCAGATGTGAAGACTCCAAAACCGTTGGGAAGAAAACCTAAAGCAGAAAAGCCATCTGCAACCCCAGAACCTGTGTAAGTAAATATTTATTTTTTAATTACATAAAATGCTTCATTGAACACCCATGCTGGGTTGTCTTTAGATAATATATTTATGTACAGTTTAAATTTACAGTTTATAGCAGTGTGTACAGCTTCTTCACCATTTTCTCTCGTTGCTGAGTGTGAAATGGTAATTCTTGTCCCTGTGAACCATTAACCCTAAGGAAGTAGCACTGAGGTGTGCCACTGCAGCATGTTAATTCAGGTTATACCCACCACATTATCTGTATTGTGCCATAATACACTCCAGCTTATACAGGCTGCTAAGGCTGTACTGTGCCTCTGGAGTTTGACTGTATTCGCTGTAGTTTAATTTATTGACACCAGTGAGTTAATGGTGTTCACTAGCATAACTGAGCTGCTTTGATGCTAAAAAAAAATCATTGCATTGGACAAATAAACCAGACCACTGTTTTACTTATTCATTTTAATGATTTTCTTTCATGTTTTTTATACTTTCTCATTTCCAGATGGCTGCCGTTTAATTTGCCTGTATGAAAGTATTTCACACCATATTAACACTGCATTGTTTTTCTTCCTAGCAACTCTTAATTCAGGTCATATAGTTTTCTTTGCTGTTACCACCCCAGACATCACTTTTCATATGATTTCCACAGCACGTCATTTTAGTTAAATATTTTTGTCATGTTTTCTTAAGATGAGAAAGAGTGTAACAAATGTAGTTGAGATGCTCAGCCATTTGTGACTACAAACCTGTGAAGGTGGTGGCAGAAAATAATTCTAAGATAACTTTTCTGAGCTATTATGAGTCGAATTGTCCAGTGAGAGATGGCCATTGTCTTGCAAACTGCCATTGACCTGTCAGTGTACCTCTATTCTGTATTTTTCCATGTTGTCCAGTTTAGTGTTTCATTTCTGTTTTGGTTTAAGTTTGCAGCTGTTGCATTCTGATGTAATACCTAGATTCTTTTTTTTATTTTTATCCTCAGTAATTATGGCAAATTCCTGGTTGTTATTGCTGTTGCATTTATTACTTACACTGTGGGCACAGGATCATAGGACAGTGCAAACATTAGGTCTAAATGTGCTAGAAGGGAAAGAAGTCCTTAAACCTTAGTCTTTGTAGTGTAGAGTAAGAAGAAACCTCTTTTGGGTCTTTGGCAGATTCTTAGCATTTTTGATAACCTAAAGATCATGATTCAGATCCTATGAATTGATTTTTATTTATTTTTTTATTTTATTTAAAAATAAATAAAATAAAATAAAAATAAATAAAGATCATGATTCAGATCCTTTGAATTGATGGTTGCTTTACCGTCATCTTCCTTGAAGATGATTTTTCCCATTCACCATTCAAAGGCACCATCATATCATCTTAAAGGACAACTACGGGAAAATTTTTAAAAGGATATCATCCTGATGGAGAGTTTGCCGTAGATGAGGGTAAGTGGTTCACACAGCCTATCTTGACCTCGCCAAGGCTTTCAACACCATCCCCCATTCTGGAATTATAGCTAAACTCACTAAACTAGGTATAAATCCCTAAGTCACAAGATGGGTTGCCAACTGGCTCACTGACGGAACCCACACTGTAAAAGTTGCAGACTCCAAATCTGAACTCAAAGCAGTGACAAGTACCACAGGGTTCCGTCCTGGGACATATCCTGTTTCGTATCTACTTCTCTGAAGTACAGGCTAACACAGAAGACCTCTGGCTAACAAAGTTCGCAGATGACTGCAAACTAGGAGCCAAAGTCAAGTCCCCAAATGATGTGGACATCCTACAGAAGGGCCTCGCTGAGACGGATGCCTGGTGTCAGAGCCATGGCCTCAAGCTCAATGCCAAAAAGTGCAGTGTCATCCCCTTTGGTAAAAACTCTGTACCCATGAACTACCACATAGGCAGCAATCTACTTAACACCGAATGCGTGATAAGAGAACTTGGGACCCAGGTGGACAGTAGTCTCTCCTTTGATATTCACATCGCCACAGTAGTCAGGAAGTCCTTCTACGTGGCACACCTCATCATAAAAGTGTTCTCATCCAGGAAAAAAATAGGTCATTGTTCCCCTCTACTCGACACTCATTAGACCCATTATAGAGTACAACTCCCTTTTTGGAATGTACCTCACAAGACATCTGCAGCAGCTGGAAAGGCCACAGAAGTACTTCACAAAGAGGGGTTACTGGGCACAAACAAATGCCCTACACTGACCGCCTCAAAAAACTCCAGCTTTACTCCGTAGCATATCGCCTACTCCGAGGTGATCTCTGCCTAACATATAAAGCTATGTCAAACCCAGAGCTGTTGGACATGCTACACCTAAAGAAATCCCAATCCCTCCGAGCTACACGCCGTAGGGACCTAAACCTTGTCACCACAATAAACAGGACATGCTGGAGGGATAGATTCCTGTCCCAGAGACTTCCCATACTCTGGAACAGGCTACCCATCTGTGTCAAGCAAAGTTCTTCATTAGCACTCTTCAAGAAAAATCTTGATGAGTGGATGGGAAATAGGAAATACACCCTGGGGATCACTTCTGTGTCTCTGCTCGACAGTGGTACAGGAAAATAACTTTCTTGGGTGGCGTAAGCCAGGGAAACTTGTTGGCTAGGCTTACGTAGGCCCTTGTGCCGATAGCCTAGTACCTACCTATGAACCTATGATATATTGTATAACTTTTCCTTTAGTTTGGCATATTACAAACCTGTATGTACCAGATAGAAGTAGTCACTAGTAATTTTATTCAGTTTGCACCCCTGACTGAACTCCTGGGGCAGACAATCCTGATGGAGAGTTTGTTTCCTTCTAAAGAAAAATCTTCCCTGTGATACACTGAGAGTCCACTGTTTCTGAGATTACAGTGCCCATAGCTGGGCTGTCATTTGGCAGTTCCATTCACTTAGAATGGAAGAACTCAGAACAGCAGCTAACTTTCAGAGGCCTTAGTAAAAGTATCATTTACTGTCTTGCAGTGCCTCTTACAAATGTGTTTCTTGCTGGTGTGTTACACATTCTGTGAAAAAAAGATTCTGCAACTAGCAGCTCATTGCTGAGAAAACAGACTTTTTTAGGCATTCAACTTTGATCTGCTTGTGTTCCTTCTCAAATTACTACTCCCATATTCCCACCCTCAGCCAGCAAGAGTTTCACATTTCCTGCCCTGCTAGGTTCAGCTAATTTGAATGACAATACACATCAGAGTTGTTTTCAATCAGCCTGGTGTGCCTCTAAAACTGTTCCCTCACCTCTCTCCTTATTGCTTTCATCTGAATAGCACTTTCACAGTAAATCAAGGTACAAATATGCTGTTAGTAATCCTTACTGTAAAGGTGTCTTAAGTATTCCTCTAAACATGCCTGTAACATATACAGGTAACTGTTACTCAGCCACTGACAGATTTAGCTATGACTGCCAAAGCGTACTCTGATCATTATGAATAGTCATATTTGCCTTGGAGAGATGTGCAGTATTCTGCACTTTTATCCCTTAGGCATGTCACTGATGTGTCCTACTTGTAGTTGCTACTACTTTTGTGTGCAGATATGCATTGCTGGCATGATGTTATTCAAGCAACTTAAAATATTCTTTACTTCATGCTATGCACTGCCTACTCTTGCTGTTGCAAACAGTGTGCATACAGTTCTTGCTCACTCTCAAATTTATTTTCTTTTCCAGGTTGCCACAACATCCTGTTCTATTCATCAATATACAGAATGTAACATTTCCACAAGAAGCTAGATAAACCAGACCTCCTCTAACAGTATGTTTTGTACAACAGTCATTTTGCAGGGATCAAGCATGAGAGGCCCCTTTTCCACAGGAACATCAACAAAACAAATGAGCTGCAAAGAACCGTTTGTAGGATTATACACAAACTCCAACTCAATATGTCTCACAGGGATAGTCTAAGTCTTTTAAAATAGAAAAAAAAGGATGCAAAGGGCAAAATTTGGGATGTTCATCGTGTTACCCTGCTGCAGTCATCACACTTGGGTTATCCTGTCGTCAGGCGGTCCCGCAGTCGGCCGGAATTCCAAAGTCTTGGTCCGGCGTCGGTTGCAGTCGCTTCTTCCCTGACGTCAGTGCGCCAGGGGTATATATAATGCAATCGACGCCATTTTCTTCAGTCTTTCTTGCCGCGCAGTGCCCGAAGCAGAAGCAGTTCGCAAGTGCCAGTCGGCTAACTCCTGAGATTTTCGAAGTCGAATTTCAGATCCGAAGTCTTCAATAAAGCTAAGTACCCCATTGGGGAAACTTTTCTTGCCTCAGACCGATGTCAGAAAAAGTTAACAATTGTATTTCTTGTGGGAAGCAAATACCTCATAAGGATTTTCATTCTTACTGCATACCTTGCCTAGCCCAGACCACGACGTCACTGGTTGTCGTTTTTGTGCTAGGTTTAATAAGCGTACTATAAAAAGACGCTTTGATTTCGCACGACACTACTTCGATAGAATATTTAACTACACAATGCCGTCGGAGCAACCGACTACCGGCGTGCACAAAAAACGCAAGGATAAGGACAGGCAGCCTAGACCTAAGCCAGACTCCGAGGCCTCGGCTGGACCGGTCTCCGGTTCACCGGTCTTCAGTGAGGCTCTGATGCAGCCCCTGACTACCGCAGATTTGGAACCCGAGACCGCTTCGGTGCCTTTGGCGGAGAGTGCTAGGCCGACGCAGCCATTTTGTTTAGCCCCTACCGATGACACTGCAGAAAGAGATGTCGGTGCTGCAGAAACACCTTTGGTTTCTGAAGGCGTCTTCAAACCGACGACGCTCACCATAAAAACGTATCCTAAGCTTAAGACTCCTATTAAACCTAAAAAGACTGCACTTCAGTCTCCAGTTCAAGGCCCCATGCCTAAGAAACAGATGCTTAAAATGGCTGAAGATTTGATCTCTTTAATCAGGGGTTCCCAACCCCCACCCGACAAAAGGCCTAGACAAGAGGAAGATTATGTCTCCTCTGATCAAGTGTATTTCCTCAGGCTCCTCTGAGGACCAATATTACTCCTTCTCCCCTTATGAAGATTCTGATGCTGAGGATTCTATTCCCTCAGCTTCTCCTCCTGAAGACTAGTCCTCTGGGGAAACTTTACACGCTATGAGGAATTGTTTCACTGGGAAGGTCAGGACTACTCTGACTCAAAGAAAAGGCTCAGAGAGTTTCTTTTACTCCCCCAGCGGAGACCACTTGCCATCCCCCCAGTTTTAGACATTGTGGATGATGTTTACGTAGAATCTAGTTTGAACCCAGATTCTCTGCCTCCTGCTCCCGCCAAACCAGACAGATACTATAGAGTGCCTGATTCCCACAAATTCCTTTATAAAAGCCCTGTTGCTGATCCAGGGTCCCAGAGGGGCTAAGGCTTCTATGGCAAAAAATCCTGTACCCTCTGAAAGGGACTCCAGAGCACTAGACAGGTGGGGGAAAAAGGTTTACACCTCAGCCACTCTAGCTATGAGAGCACTAAATTGCCAATTTCACATGCTAAAATATCAGCAATTTCTAATGTCTCAGTTAAAACAAAAAATGAGCACACTCCCTCAACAGTCTGAATGGGTTTGATTCTTTGGAGGCTTCCTGCAGAGCAGCTGTCACTGGGTCTGTTATACATAGGCATGCTTGGTTAAAGGAACAAACTATGCCTGATCATGTTAAAGCAAAGCTTCTAGATGCTCCCTTACAGCAGGATGTTCTATTTGGAGTTAAAGCAGAAGAAGTCTTAAAGAAAATGGAGGATAAGGCAAAATCAGAGCAGCTGTCACTGGGTCTGTTATACATAGGCATGCTTGGTTAAAGGAACAAACTCTGCCTGATCATGTTAAAGCAAAGCTTCTAGATGCTCCCTTACAGCAGGATGTTCTATTTGGAGTTAAAGCAGAAGAAGTCTTAAAGAAAATGGAGGATAAGGCAAAATCTATGCAGACAGTCAAAAGATTTTCTACAGGTACAGCCCCCTCGCTTCAGCAGAAATTGATCAACAAAAAATTGGTCTCTTCCAGCTACTGACAGACCACAGAGGGGTAAATACAGACGTCCAAGAGGCAGAGGACAACCACAATTCCAATACAAACCTCGACAACAGGGCACTGCATCACAGAAGGGAGGAGAAGACAGGTCCCAAACTAGCAGAAGGCAAACTCAGTGACTTGCACCTCATCTGGCCAAGCAACACTCTCTTGGCAGCTCCCTTGGGAGGAAAACTCGCATTTTTTCAGACAACTGGCACATTGTCACAAAGGACAAATGGGTCCTAGACATAATTTCACGAGGATACAGATTCCATTTCCACTCCTTGCCAATGAAAAGAGGAATGCCAAACCTGCCATAAAATCAATGGGCAGAGGCACAAAAACAAATTACAGCTCTCATGGACATGAGAGCCATTCAACTGGTACCTACATGAGAGCAAGGCCAAGGATTTTACTCAAGACTCTTTCTAGTCCCCAGAAAGGACAATGCCTGGAGACCAATTCTGGACCTTTCAATCCTAAACACCTTCTTACAAGTACCCAAATTCAAGATGCTAACACTACAGCAGCTTCTTCCCATGTTGGGCAAGAAAGCATGGCTAGTAACGTTGGACCTCAAGGAGGCATACCTGCATGTCTCTATCAGACAAAGTTGCAGAAGATACCTCCGTTTCATTGCAGGTTCAACTCATTACCAATTCTCTGCACTGCCCTTTGGCTTATCTACTGCGCCCAGGCTCTTCACAAAATGCCTGGCACCAGTAATTGCATACTGCAGACAAAGAGGAATTCAAATATACCCATACCTGGACGACTGCCTCATCCAAGCAGAAAGCAAGGACATCCTCTTACAGCATCTGGCTTTTGTAAAACATCTTCTAAGTTGCCTGGGGTACACAGTAAACGAAAAGAAATCAAAACTAGTACCCTCACAAAATATGACATTCCTGGGTGCCAGCTTGAATACAATGGCCCAGAAGGCTTATCTGACGCCAGACAAACAACTACAACTGACTCAATATTTCAAAACAATGGCAACAAAGACCCAACTCCCTGCAAGAAAAATTCTGCAGGCTTTGGGCTTCATGGCATCTTGCATACTACTAATACCATTTGCAAAGCTGCATATGAGGAAATTACAGTGGTACCTAAAAAGCGTATGGTCTCAACACAGCCACAGCTTGGACACAATGATATCTCTCATTCCCTGCCTACAACAGGAGTTTCTATGGTGGTCACAGGCATGTCACCTCAACAAGGGTCAGCCTTTCACCTTGCCCCCAGTCAGGCAAACTATGACAACAGATGCATCGGACTACGCCTGGGGGGCACACATGGCAGGACAGTGCGTTCAAGGCGTATGGACTGCAGATCAAAGGAATCTGCACATCAATCAAAAAGAGATGCTAGCTGTACAGAATACTCTGACAGCCTTCAAGAACCTATTACATCCAGGACAACTTACAATAAGGACGGACAACACCACAGTAATGTGGTACATAAACAAACAAGGGGGTACACACTCCCTCTATGCAGGCAAGCAATGACCTTGTGGAACACAGCACTGGCTTACCAAGTTCAGTTACAAGCTCAATTCCTGCCAGGAAAAAAGAACACATTGGCAGACGACCTCAGCAGAAACATCATGGATCCTCACGAGTGGAAACTGGATCCACAAGTATTTGCAATGATAACTCAAAAATGGGGCCTTCCAGACATAGACCTGTTTGCCAGCCCCCAAAACTATCAGCTAACAAAATTTTGTACAAGGACACTTCACCATCAAGCTTGGAAAGTGGACGCACTCTCATTCAGTTGGAAAAACCTGACAGTATATGCCTTCCCTCCATTGCCTCTCCTCACAAAGGTGCTTCTGAAAGTCAGAAAGGAGAGACCACGACTGATACTCATAGCCCCAGACTGGCCACGCCAGCACTGGTACCTGCTATTAAGGAATATGGCCCAGGGCCCACCTTGGATTTTACCACAAATTGCCCATTTGCTCACACAGCAAAACAATCAGATTCTACACAGCCAGCTCAAAACCTTAAACCTGGCTGCATGGCAAATCACCTAAGCATTCAGCCAGCTCCTCTTTCCCAAGCAGTTATGGATGTTATTCTGGAAGCTAGGAGGCCCAGCACCAGGAAGGCCTACTCGGACAAATGGAAAAGGTTTTGTGCCTGGAACCAAGCTAAAGGCCAAAACACACTTCAGCCTCACATGCCTCAGATTCTACAGTATTTAACTGAGATGTTGCACAAAGGACTTTCTTTTTCTTCCATTAAAATCCATGCATCAGCTATTTCAGCCCACTACAACATGGATCCACCCTTATTTTCACATCCACTTCTAAGGCAGTTCCTCAGAGGGGCAAAAAACGTTAGGCCCTCTAGGAGAGCACCTACACCAACATGGGACCTCAGTTTTGTTCTGGAAAAACTTGCGCTACCTCCCTTTGAACCAGCCTTCTCTGCAGATCTGCAGTTTCTGTCATGGAAGACTGCCCTGCTGCTAGCAATAACTTCAGCTAGAAGAGTCTCAGAGCTGCAGGCACTAATGGCAGTGGAACCTTTCCTCATTTTCCATCAAGACAGAGTTTCTCTACATTCTACAAACTAATCCTTCCTTCATGCCTAAGGTGGTTTCCAGTGTGGCTTTAAATCAAACCATCCACTTACCCACCTTCTTCCCAAATCCACAGAACAAAGGAGATAGACTCCTGCATTCCTTGGACATTTCACAGGCAACTTCGTTACTACTTGGATAAAACTAAGGTTTTCAGAAAATCTGACCAGCTCTTTGTATCCTATGCTACAGCTTCACAAGGGAAGGATATATCAAAACAAACCATTTCCAAATGGATAGGACATTGCATTCATTTTTGCTATACCCATCATGGAAAACCAGTTCCTGCTACCATTAGGCCCCACTCTACCAGGGCAACAGCTACATCTACAGCCTTCCTCAGAGGGGTTCCAACCAAGGAGATTTTGGAAGCTGCAACTTGGAGTTCAGTACACACCTTTACCAAACACTATCACTTATCACTTTACTCTAAGACTAGAGCTGGCTTCGCCACGGCAGTTCTGCAGGGCCTTCTAGCCTCCTCTAACCCTCTATGACTCCTCCACCCATCCTTAGCTTTGGGATTCTACCCAAGTGTGATGACTGCAGCAGGGTAACACGATGAACATAGTACAGTTTTGTACCTATCATAAATGTAGATGTTTGAGTGTACACCCTGCTGCAGTCCAGGTTATCCTTCCTCCATCCCCTCTGATCTAACTGGCTAAATCTCTACAATACCTTCCTGATGTATTTGCTTATAGCTGGAGGGATTTTGTGTTTGTGCTAAAATTTCTTAAATTGGTACTAATTACTGACCACCTTTTTGGGGGCACCTGACATCTGGGACAAGAAAAACTGAAGAAAATGGCGTTGGATGCATTATATATACCCCTGGCGCACTGACGTCAGGGAAGAAGCGACTGCAACTGATGCCGGACCAAGACTTTGGAATTCCGGCCGACTGCGGGACCGCCTGATGACAGGATAACCCAAGTGTGATGACTGCAGCAGGGTGTACACTTGAACATCTACATTTATGGTAGGTACAAAACTGTACTTTATAAATAGCTGAGCTGAAAAATTAAAGTACGTTCAAGCCAGGAAATGTACAAGAGCCCATGGCCACAAAATGCATAGCAACAAAAATAAGAAATTCTCTAGAATTAGAATCCAGAGCAATTATGTTAACACACACACTTCAGCTATGTTAGCATCTACAAGTGCATAACTTGTGAAGCCTGATGAATAACAGAGTCTGGCTTTCAGTACAGGAAGGGGCAAGCTGAGCTGACAGGTGTGCTGAGGAGATGAATTAATTATGCAGACATCACGACTCCTCAGTGAATAACTTCAGTTGACTGTTCTGCAACAGAAGATGAAGAAGGTGTGATGAATATGCATGGGAACCCTAAGTCACAGACAGTGGCTTAGCATATTCACAGGAATCCCAACAATAGCATCAGATGAGGTAAGAGCTGAATCATTTAGTAAACCAGTTTTTAAACCAAAGAAAAAATAACATGTTAATACTTCAATAGTTCTTGTGTCACCAGTTACATCTAAGCATAAACAGGTCATCATAAAGTAGCTCAAATCAAGTGGACAGCCATATTTGTGCAATCACTATTCCACTTCACCATCTGACTTCAAAATACCGGTCTCATTACAGGTGTACCAAACTGTTTACGAAAGTCATGTAACATAAGGCAAGTCACCAAACGGATGGCAGGCATTTTGGGTGACAATGACTGTTGTTCACACCATATTGTGGCAATTTTATTTATTTATTTTACATTTGTTAACTGGGTTAGTCCAACTGAGTTTGCAAACAAACCCATTTTCAGTGGAGACCCGAGGGGGAAAGCCCCAGAGAACATAAGTAAAGATAAAGTAACAATATACAAATATTAAATAACAATCACAATACAAAATACAATACAAAATAATTGTAAAACAGAAAAGGTTAGTAACTATTTGCATTGCATTGACAGTAAGCAACCCATTTTCAGTGGACAACTGAGAAAAATACTAAAGTGCAGTCATCCTGACTCCCCTTATGTCTGCATCAGTCCACAGAACAGTATCTCTCTGTCTTCTGGGTACACCTTACAGCACAATGTAAAGCACCAGGCATACACACTTGGTGCAAAATTCTTCTTCCAGACAATGAATACATAGACAGACACACACCTTATCCGGAAAATGTTAGAAGACTTGAAACCCAATCCTGTGTTTTTGGGCTAACTGAACACGTGTAATGCATAACTAACAACTTATGACGCCACCCTAGGAAACCCCTTTCTTCTGCAATACCACTGTAGATTCCATGAATTCATGTGCAACAACCTAGCATCAGCGTCTCTAATCATTAGTGATCATTTCTCCCTAACAGTTCTTGGCTAGTTATATGACCCTTGGTAATGTGTACAGTACTCTCTGCACCTTTCCAATGTCTTCTTCCCTCAGTACATATTTTCAAAAATATTCTTTTTTTTAGGATAGCACCATGCATCCTTGCTTCTGTTGTGGCAACAAAGATAGGTGTTAAATAGGAATTCTACTGCTTACTTCTGTCATTTTTCACCCACTACCAAAAGCATAAATTATGTTAAGGTTTTACTGTACTCCACAAAACGTGTATGTGCCCACTATTGTCTGTGTGCCTGTGTGACGACTGGGGAGAGATGGGCTAAGGCTGCCAGCCTAGTCAAATAGAATTTAATATATAATTCTATCAACTGTATAAATAATTGTAAAATACAGGCTTGTGTTTTTAAATGTAAGAAAACACTGTGAAATGTAAAAAAACACTGTGAAATGTGGAACTGCAAAATATGTGACAACATTGCACTCTACTGGCCAGTGAAGCTTGTTGTATCCTTTCTCCTCTAGGAGACGACCTCCCTGGTGTTAGTGGGGAGGATTGAGGCTTCTTGATTGCTGGATCAGGGCACGGTCGTCACAAGTGTTTGGCAGTGGTGGGATCTACTTCACATACTAATTGGCTTGTAGTGGTGTGGGGTAGAGTGAATTCCTGTAGCTTATGTACAGTGATCTCTAAAAGTGTTTTTTACTGTAAAACAGCTGCGCAGTGTATACCAAGAGTTCAGATCACAATTGTTTATTTATTTTGATAGCTTAGTGTTAGACAGGGTGAGCAGGCAGCATGTCAGCAGAAGAGTATGGAAAGCTGACAAGGAGCCAGCTGGCAGAGATGTGCCAGGCTAGGGGGCTGGTGCATGGAAACCTGACTAAGGCAGACCTGATTGCAGCCTTGGTTACAGCTCCATCAGAAAACAGCAGCCTGGAGGATAATCAGACTGACAGTGGAGATACAATATCCTCAGAGAATGGACAGCTCAACTTTTCTGCAGTGGACTTAAAAATCCAGCTGGAGCTGAAGAGATTTGAGTTGAAGACCAGGCGTATGGAACTAGAAGCAGCTGAGAGAATAAGGAGCCTAGAAGCTGAAGAAAATGAACGTCAGAGAAAGCATGAGAGGGAAATGCTGACTCTTTGCCAGAGTCCTGGAGGTAATGGGGAAGGGAGTAACTGGACCCCAGAAGCACAAAAGGTCAGTAAATTTCTTCAACAGTTTAAAGAGGGGGGTAATTTTGATAGCTTCATTCATATTTTTGAGCGGGTATGTAAACAGTATGAAGTTGACCAAAGGCTCTGGGTACGGTTCCTGACCCCCTTACTCCATGGTAAAGCTGTAACTTCTTTAGCAAAAATGCATGACATTGACTGTGACTGTTTTGATTATACTGACATTTGTTAGAATATTTTGAGCTAACACCTGAAATGTATAAGAAAAAGTTTTGTGAGCATAGATGCAAGGCGGATGAAAATGTATGTGAATATGTTGTTGAACTGAGCACTTATTTTCATAGCTGGGTGAGTGGATGTCAGGTCACCACTTTTGAAGGGCTGGCAGACCTTTTGGTAAGGGAACAAGCCCTTAGCACTTTGCCTGAGGACATGAGGATCTGGTTAGCTGATAGACAGTGTGCTACATCAGAGAAGTTGGGGAAGAAGGGAGACCTATACCTAGCAAGCAGTGCAGTCCTGCACAGGAAAGGGACCCTCAGTACTGCTCATGGGACTAAAGGAACCCATGGTGGGCAGCATACACTTCCCCAACAGAATCTGCCAGTAGCAGGGGAAGCCACTAGTCCAGGTATATGTCCAGGAGCTAGGGTTAAATGTTTTGAATGCAACCGGTGGGGCCATGTGGCATACAGCTGTCCACTGAGGCAAGGTGGGGAACTAAAGGTGATAGAGCCAGTAAGTGGAAAAGACAAAATGCTAATAGTGGGTTGTCTTGAGATAACAGGGGTATGGAACTACCATCCTGCAGATGTCCTGAGAGGGAAGGATTTGGATGAGGCAGTACTATGTACTTATGCAGTTACATGCAGTGAGGCTGGGAGACAAGTGAGTCTGGTAGCCTGGGGGAGACCCAGACAGACTGCATACTTGCAGCCAGGACTGCTGAGGTGGTTACTTCAGGGAGTGAGCTACGCTGTAGCAGTGAAACTGAATGTGAGCCACAGCGGCTTGTGGGTGCTGATGTTCCCTTGGACAGGGTAACTGCAAAGGTAGAGGTGAGTAGTAGTACCCAGGCTGACAGTGAGGCACCACTGTCAGAGGATGCCAGACTTCCAGTGGAAGGGGAGCTGGGAAGGGTTACAAGGAGAGACTTGAGACAAGCTCAGCTCTCAGACCCTACATTGCAAGGCCTGAAGCAACTAGTTGGGAAGGCACCTGGTTCTCAAGGGAAGGGGGAATCTGTATACTGGAACAAAGGGTTACTGTACAGAGAGTGGACCTCTGAGAGAGGGCTAGAAGGTGAGAGAGTACAGCAGTTGGTAGCGCCTAGAGCTTACTGTCTGGTGCTTCTAGCCATAGCCCATGATATTCCCTTTGCAGGTCATATGGGCATAAAACATACAAAGAGGTGTATTATGCAAAATTTCTATTGGCCTGGAATTTCCAGAGATGTAACAGGGTACTGCAGGACCTGTGAGCAGTACCAAAAGCTAGGCAAGGCAGGAGACAAGGTGAGAGCTCCTTTGATGCCTTTGCCTGTGATTGAGGAGCCATTTCAGAGGGTAGCTACAGATTTTGTGGGTCCTCTGAGTACCCCAAGTTCCAGAGGGAAAAAGTTTATCCTAGTGATTGTAGATTATGCTACACGATACCCTGAGGCAGTGGCTTTGTCCTCCATTGAGGCCGAGAAGGTGGCAAATGCTTTGCTAGAGATTTTCATCAGGGTAGGTTTCCCAAAGGAAATACTGTCTGATGGAGGTGCCAATTTTATGTTAGACCTGCTGGCTTGTCTGTGGAGGTCCTGTGGGGTGAAGCTCATGAAGACCACCCCCTATCATCCCCAGACTAATGGTCTTGTTGAGAGGTTAAACTCTACAATCAAGTCCATGCTACGGACAATTGCAGATCAGTTTAAGAGGGATTGGGACAAATATTTGCCCCATCTGTTGTTTTCTTACAGAGAGGTTCCCCAGGAATCCACAGGTTTTTCACCCTTTGAGTTGCTGTATGGGCATAGGGTGAGAGGATCTCTAGATTTAATTTGAGATGAGTGGGAAGGTGTGTGAGTCTCACATGGAGTCTGTTGTGGCATATGTCCTGAACCTCAGGACAAGGCTCAGGGAACTCATGGGCCTGGCACAGGAGAACCTGGCAGAAGCCCAACAACAGAAAAAGGTGTGGTATGACAGGAATGCTCGAGCTAGAGAGTATGCTGTAGGGCAGCAGGTGATGGTTCTCATTCCTGTCAGACACAATAAGTTGCAGACAGCTTGGCAGGGACCCTACAAGGTGGTAAGAAAGGTAAGTGCTGTTAACTACATGGTGGAAGTGCTAGGCAGACGGCAGGGGCACAAATTGTACCATGTTAACATGGTGAAACCTTACCGTGATAGGGAGGCCCTTCTGCTGAGCATTTGAAGTGAATTGCAGGAGGAGTCTGAGAGAGATCTTGTGACTGATCTCCTCAGTCAGGCTCGGGCTGACACCTTGGTGGAAGGGGTAGCAATGTCCCAGCAGCTATCTCCTACCCAGGTTCGAGAGATCCGAGCAGTATTGCAGGAGTTTGGAGGCATGTTCACTGGGAAACCAGGGAGCACCCATCTGGTGCAACACCAGGTGGATACAGGACCCCAAAGGCCTATCAGGCAGGCCCCTTATAGGGTGCCTGAGAGAGTCAAACAGACTCTGAGGGAAGAGGTACAGGAGATGTTGGAACTAGGGGTGATTCAAGAGTCCAGCAGTCCCTGGGCCTCACCAGTGGTGGTGCCAAAGAAGGATGGCAGCACCAGGTGCTGTGTGGATTACAGGAAATTAAATAGTCACACAGAGTCAGATGCTTAGCCCATGCCTAGGACAGACGAGGCCCTAGAGCAGCTGGGTGGGGCTTAGTATCTTACAACCATTGATCTTACCAAGGGTTACTGGCAGGTGCCTTGACTCCCAGTGCTAGAGAGAAGTCAGCCTTTGTGACTCCTTTTGGCTTGTATGAGTTCACAAAGATGCCCTTTGGGATGAAGAATGCCCCCAGCGACTTTCCAGAGGCTGGTAGATCATATCTTAGCAGGAGCAGGAGGGTTTGTCCTTGCTTACATGGATGATATTGCTATCTACAGCCATTCCTGGCAAGAGCACCTTCAGCATGTCAGGGAGGTGCTGGGCAGACTACAGAGGGCAGGGTTAACCATTAAGCCGAGCAAATGTCAGGTGGGTATGGCAGAGGTCTCCTACCTAGGACATAGAGTGGGGAGTGGTAAGATAAGGCAGAACCTGCCAAAGTGGAGGCTATTCAGGCATGGCCTGCACCTGTTATCAAAAAGCAGGTGAGGGCATTCTTAGGGACAGCATGGTACTACAGAAAGTTTGTTCCCAATTATAGTACCGTAGCTGCTCCCCTCACAGACTTAATAAGGAAGAACAGGCCAGATAAGGTAGTGTGGACCCCAGCATGTGAGCAGGCATTTCAGAAGCTTAAAGAAGCTTTGGGAGAACCCCCTGTGTTAGCCAGTCCAGACTACAGCAAAACATTTGTTGTGCAGGTGAATGCTTCAGACTATAGGGTGGGGTCTGTACTTAGCCAGATTTCTTCAGAGGAAGAAGAGCACCCAGTGGTTCATCTCAGTCGTAGGCTCTGACCCAGGGAGGAATGCTATGCAGCGGTAGAAAAGGAATGTCTAGCCATAGTATGGGCACTACAAAAACTTCAGCCTTATCTGTATGGAAGAAAATTCACTGTGATGACAGATAACAACCCTCTAACATGGTTAAACAGAGCCAGTCAGCAAAATGCCAAGTTGCTAAGATGGAGTCTGGGGTTGCAAGTATATGATATGTCAGTGCAGCACCGCAGTGGGAGTAGCAATACCAATGCAGATGGGCTCTCAAGACAGGGAATGGGGTGAGGTACACTCAGATAGACCTGACACTCTCAAGCGACGTTTCTCAAGGGGCAGTTGAAAAACTTGCTTGAGATCCCCGGGGAGGTAGAGATGTGATGAATGGGGAGAGATGGGCTAAGGCTGCCAGCCTAGTCAAATAGAATTTAATATATAATTCTATCAACTGTATAAATAAATGTAAAATACAGACTTGTGTTTTTAAATGTAAGAAAACACTGTGAAATGTGGAACTGCAAAATATGTGACAACATTGCACTCTACTGGCCCAGTGAAGCATGTTGTATCCTTTCATGTTAGAATTCAGCCCGTGGGCGGCTGGATGAAGATTTCATGCCCATTGTTTTAAGGCTAAAGTTTATGATGAGAATTTAGATGTGGAAGGTGTTTTTATTGCTTTAGTTTCTGTTAGTATATACATGTGAAATGTCTTGTATCGTTGTAAGTTTCTGAGGAGGTGTTAGATTGCTAAATAATGCAGTTTGTGGCCTGAGAACTCACACCAGGTGTTAAGATGATGCAGTATGAATACTTGGAAAGCCTAAGTGTCAAAAATGATGTAATTTTGGGAAGGCCTTAGAGACATGTTTGTTAGTAATGTTTAAATACTATTTCTCACAAGAGACCTAGAGGACATTTTGATTTGGACATCTAACTTATCAGCACTCTGCTTATCCTCACATGTAAGTTTTTAGCACTGTGATATGTTGTAGGAATAGTTAAAGGTAGTAAAGATTAATTAGGTATTTTCTGTGAAACCAGACCTGTCCTACTGTATTATTTTAAGTTTCTGTGTGATCTTTGAACTCTTAGATATCTCTGTGGTGTAGTAGAGTTGTCTTGTGTTTTAATTATTTATTATTAAATATTTTTAAAACCTTCTACCTGTGGCTGGTTTGTATAGAGATGAAGTATGCTTTAGAGTACATTAGAGTTTACTGTCTAAGCCCTTCCAATAAGCCTTAGACTGTATAGACACATTACCATTGGATATTAATATTGCACAGTAATAATTGGACACCCTTTTTAAGGGCCTTTTAGTAGCTGATAGTATTAACTGGGTGGTAGCAGTAATTACTACTGTATAGTGTAGGTAAAGGGGCAGAGCTGGAGAATCTGTGTCAGCCTTTCCTAGGAGTGTCTGTGAAGTTGTATAAATACTTATCTCAAAGTGTGGGTGTGTGTGTGTGTGTGTGTTGTGTCAGCTACTTGGGCAGGGACACGAAGCGCTGTTTGGACAGAGAGGGTACTGGAGGTTCTAGCTTGCCCAGTTAGGCTGAGACCTGGACCCTATAGCTGTGCCAGTGGGGAGTGTTATTGGGGACCTGGTGAGCAAGGGAGCAGCCAGCCCCAGACTGACTGTGATCTCTGTGTGCACTTAAGGGAAATTGTACTTTACTGTGTGTATCAGTTATCCTTTCCTCTCCTAGGAGACGACCTCCCTGGTGTTAGTGGTGAGGATTGAGGCTCCTTGATTGCTGGGCCAGGGCACGGTTGTCACAGCCTGCC
>NC_056728.1:1070781859-1070846859 GCF_019279795.1 Protopterus annectens | reverse complement strand
TTCTTTAGGTGTAGTATGTCCAACAGCTCTGGGTTTGACATAGCTTTATATGTTAGGCAGAGATCACTTTAGAGTAGGCAATATGCTACAGAGTAAAGCTGGAGTTTTTTGAGATGATCAGTGTAGGGCATCTGTTTGAGGCCAGTAATCCTCTTTGTGGGGTACTTCTGTGGCCTTTCCAGCTGCTGCAGATGTCTTGTGAGGTACATTCCAAAAGGGGTGTTGTACTCTATAATGGGTCTAATGAGTGTCGAGTAGAGGGGAACAATGACCTCTTTTTTCCTGGATGAGAACCCATTTGTGATGAGGTGTGCCATGTAGAACAATTTCCTGACTACTGTGGCAATGTGTTTATCAAAGGAAAGACTACTGTCCACCTAGGTCCCAAGGTCTCTTATCACACATTCGGGGTTAAGAAGACTGCCGCCTATGTGAAAAACCTTGATGAGTGGATGGGAAATAGGAAATGCACCCCAGGGATCACTTCTGTGTCTCTGCTGGACAGTGGCACAGGAAAATAACTTTCTTGGGTGGCATAAGCTACGAAACCTTGCTGGCTAGGCTTACGTAGGCCCTTGGGTCGATAGCCTAGTACCTACCTATGAACCTATGGATATAGAGTTTTTACCAAAGGGGATAACAATGCAGTTTTTGGCATTGAGCTTGAGGCCATGGCTCTGACACCAGGCATCTGTCTCAGTGAGGCTCTTCTGTAGGATGTCCACATCATTTGTTGACTCGACTATAGCTCCTAGTTTGCAGTCATCTGCGAACTGCGTTAGCCAGAGGCCTTCTGTGTTAGCCTGTACTTCAGAGAAGTAGATACCAAACAGGAGAGGTCCCAGGACTGATCCCTGTGGTACTCCACTTGTCACTGGTTTGAAGTCAGATTTGGAGTCTGCAACTTTTACAGTGTGGGTTCTGTCAGTGAGCCATTTGGCAACCCATCTTGTGACATAGGGATTTATACCTAGTTTCGTGAGTTTAGCTATAATTCCAGAATGGGGGATGGTGTCGAAAGCCTTGGCGAGGTCAAGATAGGCTGTGTGAACCACCTTACCCTCGTCTACGGCTTTGGTGACTGCCTCAAAGAAGTCGACCAGGTTCAGGAAGTATGGTCTGCCTTTCACAAACCCGAACTGGGTGGGTTCCAGAGTTTGGAGGTTACCAATGTCTTTGTTTATAAATTCCATGATGATACGTTCCATGGCCTTGCAGACCAGGCTCGTCAGGGTAATAGGGCTAGTTCCCAGGATCAGTGGTCGCTCCCCTTTTGTGGAGTGGGATAACTGTTGCTGTGTGCCATTCAGTGAGCACAAAGCCGTTTATAGTACATTTGGTGGGCGATAGAGAGTTGTGTGAGGATGAGTTGATGGGGTAGTTCTAACCAACATAATTGTTGTAGGTCATTACAATGATGGGTTCTAGGAAGACAGCTAGTAACAAATTTAGCTATCTTATTATAGCAGGCATCTAGTTTGCTTAGGTCTGATTTGAGAGATTGGTAAGTATGGGTGAGGTGTGTAGTAAGGTTGACAGAAGATGAATTCTGGCTGTGGTTATTCTGGAGTTTGTGGTTAGGTAGTTTTTGCATCTGTATATGGTACCTGTTTTCTTGTGTACTTTTTTTACAGTCTGGGCAACGTGTAAGTCGGACTTCAGATTTTGATCAATAACAACACTGAGAAGTTGGGTGGATGGTACAGGTTCGATCCAAGTCTTATTGCTGGATGTGATATTGAAGTAAGTGGATTGGGTTTTGAATTTAGTGGAGTGGAAGAGCATAAGTTTTGTTTTCTTTGGTTTCAGGATTAATTTGGCATCTGTCAACCATAATTCAATAGCATTGAAGGATGTTTGGGTTAAGTTCTGTAGTTTAGTTAGAGTTGGGGCAGAACATATGACAGTGGAATCGTCTGCATACTGTATAAGGGTGGCTAGAGTTGTAGTATTATTGAGATTATTTGTAAACAGGTTAAAAAGGAGGGGGCCAAGAATAGACCCTTGGGGCATGCCCACAGTCATTGGTAGTAAGGGGGAAAGAGCTTTGTTCCACCGTCCTGCTTGCTGCCGATCTGTGAGGTAGTTCTGAAACCAGGCTAGAATGGAGTAGCTTAGGTTCAGTTTGGACAAGGCAGTCAGCAGTTTGTTAAGAGACACTGTATTGAAGGCTTTTGATAAGTCTAAAAAGATTACTGATACTAGCTCACCTTTATTTCTAAGTTGACTAATGGTGTTAGTGAAGCTAATAAGGGCTGTGGTAGTACTATGGTAGGGGCGAAAGTCGTGCCGAGTATTTGTAAGTAATTTTTTTTCTAGGAGATGGTTAAGTATTTGGGTGTGAACACATCTTTCAAGGATTTTTATAGAGGGGATTGGATTGCTATGCTCCGATAGTAGAGAAGTCAGTGGAGGGACCTCCTTTGTGTAGGGGTATGATGTGAGCAATTTTCCAGAGAGTGGAGATGCATTGCTCGGATGTGGAATGGTTAATTAGTAGGGAAACTGCATAGGAGATGGCTTCAGCTGCTATTTTTAAGTATATTGAGGGTAGTTTGTCAGTTGCCAGGGTTGTGGGTTTTAGCCCGAGCAAGCATTTGTGTATGGTATGGGTTTTAAGGAGAAGGTGTTGTTATTATCTAGTAGAGAGGTTAGGTTGATGGGCAGTGATGGGGAGTTTTGGTTAGTAAGGATTTTGATGGAGCCAAAGAAGTATTTATTAAACTGGGTAGCAATACATTCTAGGGGGTTACTTGCGGTTGGTTGAGAGGTCTTAGTTTGACCTGGTCATAGTATTTTATTTAAAGTGGTCCAGAATTTTTGAGGATTATTTTGGTATTTAGCTTGTAAGCTAGTATAGTAATTATTCTTATCAAGTCTTATTTGGGTTTTGGCTTTGTTTCTTAGCTGGAGATAATTCTGGTGAGTAACTATTGATTTTTTGTGGGTCCATTCATGCCACACTTTATCCCTTTCTTTTAGGAGTGATTTTGTCTGTTCAGTGAGCCAAGGAGAGTAATTTGATTTTGCTCGTATCGTCCTGATAGGGACCATGTTATTTAAGATATTTAAAAATGTGGTGTTAAGATAGTCGACTACATTGTCCAGGGATAGAGTTTTGAGGGGTTTCCAATTGCAAAGTTTAAGGGATGTTATGAAATCTTGAGAATTGAAATTTTTGGTGCTGTGAATTTGCTAAGTAGATGGGTTTCTTGTAGGATTTGCCTGATGATGTACAATGTTTGTTGGGAGGTGGTCACTGAGTGAATAGGGGAGGGTACCAGGACAATAGGAAAGTGTGGAGTAGTTGGTGAGAATCCAGTCAAGGATAGTTTCGTTTGTAGTAGTTTTATCAAACCTTGTGGTTTGCTAAATTGGGTAAAGCCGTAGAGGTTGATATGGGTGGTATGGTGGTCAGAGTTGCAGGAGTTCCAGTTAATATTAAAGTCCCCTAGTGTAATGGTCTCTTGTGGGAGGTTATTGGAGGACCAAAACAATTATGCAGATTAGACATGTTTCCTGTATCTTAGCATCCACAAGTGCATAACTTCTGAAAGCTGATGAACAACAATGAGTCTGGCTAGTAGTACAGGAGGGGGCAAGCTGAGTTACCAGGTATCATGCTGTGGTGATTCATTAATTATGCAGACATCTCGACTCCTCACTGTAACTTCAGTTGACAACAGCAACAGAAGATGAAGAAAAAGGTGTGATGTATAAGCATGGGAACCCTAAGTCACAGACACTGTTTACAGTTGAGGTAGGAGAATTATCACAGGCAAAGCGAGTTTCTACACTGAAGATACACATTATTATATATATGCTGGTTGTGTCACAACAACAGTTACTTCTAAGGATGGACAGGTCTGCTGAAAGTAGCTCACACCAAACTTTCATAAATATATGTCCAATCTGTACTCCACCATCCAAGAAAACTTAGCCACGTTCAGCAGAGGGACATGTGAGGCATTATCACAATCTTGCTACATGATGACATCTTGCATTATAACATAATGGAATTAATAGAGCTCACGTGATATCTGTACCGTGTTGTACCATCGGACTAGCAATTACTCCACTCCTTATGCTTACAGTACTTCCAGTACAGCTGGGAACAAGGGGTAAGAGATTGTGCCAGCAAATGTACAAACAGCCCATGGCAACAACACTGCATAAAGACAATAATTATGAGTTTTTCTACAGTTAAAGACAAATCAGTTATGCAGATGAGAGACGTTTCACGTATCTCCGCAGCTAAAGGTGCATAACTTGTGAAGCTTGATGACTAACAATGACTCTCCCTTTCAGTACAGGAAGGGGCAACCTGAGCTAACCGGTATCATGCTGAGGAGATGAATTAATTACGTAGACATCATGACTCCTCAGTGAATAATTTCAGTTGACTGTTCATCAAAAGAATATGAAGAAGGAGATGTGATGCATATGCATGGGAACCCTAAGTCACAGACGGTGTCTCAGCATATTTACAGGAATCTTTATAATACATCAGATGAGGTATGAGAAGTATCACAGAGGAAATCAGTTTTTAAACTGAAGATACTCATTAATATTCACATGGTGCTTGGTCTAAAACAGTTACATCAAAGCATGGACAGAACACCAGATAGTAGCTCAAAACAACAAGAAGCTGTCAGCACTCAGAGTCCATGCCTCCGTGTCCTAGACTGTTGGGGACAATAAAGGCTGGTTTCTTAGTTTGATCCACACACCTAGACACAACCACAAACTTTGCTACTTAAATCTGCACTATGACTTTTCAGTTCCACTTGTACTTCAACTGTAGAAAATAATATTGAAATAAAATGCAAATGTGCATGTAATCATTTTGGGTTGTAGAAAAGTACATTTGTTAAGGTACATTTACTTTAACTATAGATGTTCAGTTGCTCCCCTGCTGCAGTAGCCTAAGCTATAATTTTATATTCTGCAAAGCTTCAGGGCACCTTCCACTCACCCAAACCTTTAGCACCAGCAGAGCTGGCTAAAAAGACAGGTTTGGCTGCCATTACCTTCAGAGTTTTCTTGCCAAATGAGAGAGGGAGGCTAAGCCCTGAGAAGACATTGCTAGGAGGAAAAAAAAACGCCCACACACTGGATTAAAAAACACGGTGGGGGGGGGGGGGTGGCTACTGCAGCAGTAATCATTCAAACAACTACTGCCCCAGTAAATTTATTTACATACCTGTACAATACTCTTCATATTGATCATTGCTGCAGTAGCCTGAGCAGTATTGGTAGATTTCCATAGCTAGGAACAGCTAGGAGGTAGAAGAAGAGTCCCGGAAGCCCTGGAGAATGGTCCTAGCAAAACTTGACACAGACCTGTAAAAGGAATCTGGCTTGTGCTTTATAAAAGTTTGTACAGAGGACCATGTTGCTGTTTCTGGATTACTTCTATAATTCAACCCTTCCAAAAATCCATAGATAAAACCAAGACATAATAGAATACAGCTTGACCCAGCCTGTTTTGTTGCAGTGAGAATAACAAAAGGTAATAGCCTGAGATATTCATTTGGAAATAGACTTCTGTCTCATAGGTTGTCCCTTCACCTTACCTTAACAAGAAATGAACAACTGAACAGAAGTTCTGAAAAATTTTGTAATGTCAAGCTAGTACGTGAACTGTCTGTGGACATCCAAGGTATGAAGTATCCTTTCTCCCTCATGTTGGGGCTGGGGGAATAACACAGGGATATGGATAGTTTGGCTGTAAGAAAATTTGAATGCCACCTTAAGCAAAAAAGAAGGATTACTTCTCAAGAAAACCCAGTCCTGTGGCAAATGAAATGAGTGATTTTTCTTGCAGAGGTCAGAGAAAGGAGTAAAACTCTTTTCCATTTTAAGGACCTCAAGTCAGCCAGATGATCTGCTTCAGATGGAGCAAGTGTTAGCTTCTGTAACATAAATTTAATGCAAAAAAGGAGAAGCCGCTGGTTTTCTTAGAGGCCTCTCATACAAAACCCCTGTAAGATATGTTGACATGGGAAAGGCTTGAAAAGGGGGAATCCATGGGCAGACACGCTGAAATGGCAAGCAAATTAACCTAGGTAGAGGAGTAAGACAGGCAAATAGAAAAGAAACTTACACAAATATTGTAAAACAAGTGAAACACTACTGTGAATGGGTTCCAGCTATGTTTTGGCACCAAACAGAAAATCTTTTCCATTTCCTAATGCATGATTTTCTAGTAGAGGGCTTTCTTGCCCCCATTAGTACCTCCTGCACATCCTCAGTAAACAAGTGCCTAACAGGTTTTAAGACCCTAAAACCGAGGTAGTCAGTTACATTTTTGGGGTTGGGATATATAAAATGTCCCTCTTCCTCTTCTTTTTTTATTTTTTTTTTTTGTAACAAGAAACATCTTTATTAAATTATCACTTGTAGCATAGGCAATCATACATTTATATAAAAAAACAAAAAAAATATTGACATATTTTCAGTTTCAAACATTATACATCACTTATAATCTATCTAGGCATCATCAGTCAAGCATTACAAAGCTAATTCAATTCTCGCCTTCCCTTAAACTCATTCCTCCTTCAAAACACTCTTCTGCATGTATCGTTCCCACCATACATATTTTTCCTATGTAATTGGGTCCTGCCCTTTTCTATAGCTCCCACTTCCAGTTTTATCTGTTACTATATTTACTACTTCTAGTACATGTGGTTTAGACTTTGATTTCAGTTTTCTAGTAAATGCTTTTTTGGTAGCCACCAGAATTAAACTCAGCAAGGCCTTACTATATCTAGGCAATTCAGATTCAGTATCAACAAATCAAAAAATAATTTCCTTAGTTACATCAATTTGCTCACTCAGTATTGCTTATAAAGTAGTCTGCAGGGAATTTGTGAAGCCTGCCAAGTCATTACAATCCAAAAAAATATATTCCCAATTGCCTCTTTCATCTCTGTTCTTGTGTGATGTGACTAGATCCAGTCTGTGAGGCAACTTGTGGTAATTGCCTCTGGCCAATTCAAAAAGATTGCATGGGCCAGAAGAGTCTCACCACAATCATCTTGGGGAATTCCTTCTGAATCATCAGATTTACCTTGAATATCAGAATGGGTTGAAAAGCATGCAGAAATATTCCAGTCCAAGGAAAAGAAAAGGCATCTGTCTTTCAGGACTTCTTGCATGAAGTCTTGGAGCAGAAGTCTTATCAGCTGATTATTCATTGGGAAGGCAAAAAGACCTACTTGAGGTACTCCCCACTGATGGCTCAAGTCTTAGAAGAGCCCCAATCATGCTTCCACTCATGAAGATCTACCTTTGTCCTGCCCTGCTTGTCTGCCACACAATTTTTGCTCTGACAGAATGTAGGAAGTAGAGTGAGATTTTGCTGTAAAGCCATATCCCATGATAACATATCCAATCTGCAAAGGGGGTAAGACCTGGATGTTCTTCGTGTTTCACTGTTGCAGTCATAACTGTAGGGTGCTCCTGCCGGCAGGCAGCCCGAGGTCGGCCAGAATCCCAAAGTCTGGGTCTGGCGTCGGCTGTATAAGCTAGTATCCTGACGTCAGTATGCCTTGGTACATAGCCCTCAGCCGACGCCATCTTCTCCAGTCTTTCTTGCCGTGCGGTGGAAAGCAGCTCGCAAAACGTTGGTTGGCGATTTTCGAACAGCGTATTTGGTTGTTGTCGGTCCGAAGTTGTTACTTCTCTTCTCAAAGCTAAGTACCCGTTAGAATCTTTTTCTTGTTCCTCCAATGTCAGAAAAAGTTAATAATTGTATAGCGTGGGAAACAAATACCTCATAAAGATTTCCACTCTTACTGTCTACCTTGCTTAGGCCCTGACCACGACGCTTCTTGTTGTCGGTTCTGTGCCAGGTTCAACTCTCGTACTATCAAGCGCGTATGCGATTGGGCTTTAAATTATTTTGGCAGACGCTTCAATTATAGAATGTCGCCGGACACTACCGAGTTAAAGAAGCGCAAAGACAAAGACAGGCCTCCGAGGTCCAAACAGGACTCGTTGCAGCTGGAGCCAGCGTCCGGTTCGGCTGTCATCAGTGAGGTGCTTGTGCAGCCCCTGTCGTCCGGCACTTCTGAACCGATGGCCGATACGGACTCCCATGGGGAGCCATCAAGGCCCACTGTTTTAACTGCTGCAGGACCTTCGGACGTCGCTCCTTCAGATGGGTCCGGAACCGCTGTGCAGGTACCGGCTTCTGAGGGGGTTTTCAGGCCTACTCACATCACTATTTCAAAGGCAAAGACAAAGACTCCTACTAAGTCTAAAGTTCCAGCTCAAGCTGCTTCTGAATCCACTCCCAAGACAAAAACAATTATTGAGGATGGATGAAGATTTGCTTACAATGATTAGGGGTTCTCACCCCCCTCCTGAGAAAAGGCCTCGACAGGATGTTACTCTGGATTCCTCTGACCAGGCTTCTGTATCTTCTGTTTCTTCCTCTGATCAGGACTATTCCTTTCCCCTTATGAGGATTAGGATGCTGAGGATTCTTTGCCCTCGGCCTCTCCGCCTGAGGATTTTTCTTTGGGGAAACCTTGCATGAGATGAGGGAACATTTTCATTGGGAAGGACAGGAATATTCTGCTTCCAAAAGAGGCTTAGAGAATTTCTTCTTCTTCCTCAGCATAGGCCTTTAGCTATCCCTCCTGTCTTGGACATTGTAGATGATGCTTTTTCTGAGGCTAATTTGAATCCTGATTCCATGCCTCCTGCTCCTTCTAAGCCTGATAGATTTTATAGGGTTCCTGACTCTCATTTTTTTTTTATTTAAAACCCTTCCGCAGGACCTGGAACTTTTTCTCAGGGCTCTAAGGCTGCTAAGGTTGCTACTTCTAAAATCCTATTCCCTCTGAGAAGGATTCTCGTGCTTTAGACAGGTCGGGAAAAATGTATATACTTCTGCTACCCTGTCTGTAA
The DNA here is from genome assembly GCF_019279795.1 of Protopterus annectens. Taxonomy (NCBI): domain Eukaryota; kingdom Metazoa; phylum Chordata; order Ceratodontiformes; family Protopteridae; genus Protopterus; species Protopterus annectens. Next base: position 1,070,837,940 of record NC_056728.1, on the reverse strand, counting down.
GGGCTTTAAATTGCCAGTTTCATATGTTTAAATATCAGCAATTTCTTTTGTCTGTTTTAAAGCAAAGCTTGCTTCCCTTCCTGCTTGTGCAGAGGATAAGGAACTTCAGGATGTTTTGCATGCTACTGAACAGGTTAACAAGCATAGCTTACATTGTGGTTTTGATGCTTTGGATGCTTCTTGCAGGGCTGCTGCCTCTGGTACTGTGATTAGGAGACATGCCTGGCTTCGTGAACAAAGTTTACCTGAACAGGTTAAGGCTAAGTTATTAGATGCCCTGTTCAACAAGATGTTCTTTTGGTTCTAAGGCTGAGGAAGTTATTAAAAGATGGAAGAAAAGGCAAAGTCCATGCAGACTGTAAAAGATTTCTTGCAAGTTCAGCCTCCTAGATTTTCCAGGAATTGGCCCTCTAAAATTGGTCCTTTCCCACGCCTGACAGGCCTCAAAGGGGAAGATATAGATGCTCCAGAGGTCGTGGTCAAGGCCAGACCTCTTACAGATCTAGACAATGGACTGCTTCTTCACCTAGAAGGGGAGAAGACAGATCCCAATCTCAAAGAAAGCAAACTCAATGACTCTCTCGGTTGGGCTTCAGGACCCCTTTACCTGGACGCCCCTCCCGGAGGAAAACTGTCTCTTTTTTACAGAAATTGGACTCATATTACCCAGGACAGATGGGTATTGGACGTGATTTTAAAAGGTTACAAGTTCCACTTTCACACTTTGCCAAGGACTCACGGTTGGCCAGATCTGCCAAAACTTCAATGGTCAGAGGCCTTAACTCAAGTGGATGCTCTTCTGGCCATGAGAGCCATAGAGCCTGTTCCACTCTCGGAAATGGGAAAAGGGTTTTATTCAAGGCTGTTTCTGGTTCCCAGAAAACAAAACTCATGGAGACCTATTCTGGACCTTTCAGTGTTAACACCTTTTTGGAAATTCCAAAGTTCAAGATGCTTACTCTGCAACAGCTAATTCCAATGCTCTCTCAGGACGCCTGGATGGTGACATTGGACTTAAAGGAAGCCTATTTGCATATCCCTATCAGACAAGAACGCAGGAAATTCCTCAGGTTCAAGGCAGGTTCGAGGCACTTTCAATTCTCTGTTCTGCCCTTTGGTTTATCTACTGCGCCCAGAGTCTTCACCAAGTGCCTGGCACCAGTAGTGGCTTACTGCAGACTTCAGGGGATCCAGATTTACCCCTATTTGGACGACTGCCTTATTCAGGCAGACAGCAAAGATCTTCTGCTTCAACATCTGGACTTTGTTCAACGTCTTCTCCTACTACTGGGATTCTCAGTGAACATAAAAAAGTCACATTTGATCCCTTCTCAACAAATGGTATTCTTGGGAGCCCTCTTAAATACAACCTTACAAAGGGCCTACCTCACTCCAGAAAAACAAACTCAGCTGGCTACTACTTTCAACACCTTGGCAACTTTATCTCAGCTCACTGCAAGGAAATTCCTGCAGGCTCTGGGCTACATGGCTTCCTGCATTCTGTTGATTCCAAATGCAAGGCTTCACATGAGAAAGCTTCAATGGTATCTGAAAAGTGTATGGTCACAGCATTACCACGATCTGGATATTCTGATTCCTCTGATCCCCTGCCTCCAGAAGGAGTTCCTCTGGTGGTCCAGGGCATGCACTTTAAACGAAGGAAAACCTTTCGCTCCCTCAACCTACTCAAATCCTAACCACGGACGCCTCGGATTATGCTTGGGGAGCACACTTTCTAGACAATTGCCAGCAGGGAACCTGGACAAAGGACCATCTTCACTGGCACATCAATCTGAAGGAAATGTTGGCAGTTCAAAATGCCCTTTAGCCTTCAAAAACCTTTTACAACCAGGGCCTCTGCTAATTCAAGACAGACAACACCACGGTCATGTGGTACATCAACAAGCAGGGGGTTCTCATTATTCCCCTTTGCAGACTAGCTATGGGTTTATGGGACACAGCTCTAAATTTGAATCTGCATCTCCAGGCTCAATTCATTCCAGGGAAACAGAATCTCTTAGCAGACAGCCTGAGCAGAAACATTTCAGATCCTCACGAATGGATGCTAGACACCAACTTGTTCAACAGGATTACTGCAGTTTGGGGATGTCCCCAGATAGATCTGTTTGCATCCCATCTCAATCATCAGCTGCCTCGCTTTTGCACCAGGTCCTTCCACAAAACAGCATGGAGAGTGGATGCCCTGTCCTTCAGCTGGAGAAGCCTTTCAGCATATGCCTTCCCTCCTCTTCCTCTACTGCCTCGGGTACTACTGAAGATAAAGCAGGACAAGCCCAAGTTCCTCATCTTGATTGCTCCAAATTGGCCTCGACAGTTTTGGTATCCAACCTTAAAGCTCCTTTTCTTGGGGCCTCCTTGGATTCTTCCACTGAACCCTTCGCTTCTGTCCCAGCATCAGGGTCAGTTACTACATTCCAATCTCAAGACCCTTTGCTTGGCAGCTTGGCTCTTCAAAGGAATTTGATTTCCTCTAGTCTTCCCAAACAAGTTTTGGATGTTCTTTTGGAAGCTAGATGGCCTAGCACTAGGAAATCCTATGCCTCTAAATGGAAGAGGTTTTCTATTTGGATGCAGGACCGAGGCTCTGATCCTCAGGTTCCTGATCTCTCCTCTATTTTGCTTTACCTTTCGGAACTTTTATCTAAAGGACTTTCCTTTTCTTCCATTAAGATTCATGCTTCTGCTATCTCTGCGCATTTCTGTTCTGATCCTCCTGTTTTTTCACATCCTTTGGTGAAGCAGTTCTTGAGAGGGGCTAAAAATTTGCGGCCTCCAAGGACCCCTCCTGTCCCTGCCTGGGATCTTAATTATGTTTTAGAAAAACTTACTTTGCCTCCTTTTGAGCCTGCTGCATCTTCAGATATTAAGTTTCTATCCTGGAAGACTGTTCTTTTGTTAGCTTTGACCTCTGCCAGAAGAGTCTCAGAGTTGCAAGCTCTCATGGCTGTGGAACCATACCTTATTTTCCATCAGGACAGAGTATCCTTGAGGACCAATCCTACTTTCATGCCTAAGGTGATTTCGAAAGTGGCTTTGAATCAGACAATTCACCTTCCTACTTTCTTTCCAAATCCTCAAAATAAAGGGGAAAGGATTTTGCATTCATTGGATGTGCACAGACAGTTACGATTTTACTTGGACAAGACTAAAGATTTCAGAAAGTCTAACCAATTGTTTGTTTCATTTGTCTCCAGTTCTCTTGGAAAACCTATTTCTAAACAAACTATTTCCAAATGGATTGCTTATGGAATCAGATTTTGTTACACTCATCATGGGAAACAGCTTCCAGGGACCATTAGAAGTCATTCTACTAGAGCAGCTGCTACTTCTACAGCTTTCCTCAGAGGAGTCCCTACCAAGGATATCTTGGAAGCTGCCACTTGGAGTTCTGTGCATACTTTTTCCAAGCACTACAATCTCCCCTTGTTTTCTAAGTCTAGGGCAGGCTTTGCCTCTGCTGTCTTGCAGGGTATTCTTGCCTCCCCTTCTTCTATCTAAAGCCTCCTCCCTCTACACTGCTTTGGGATTCCACCCTACAGTTATGACTGCAACAGTGAAACACGAAGAACATAGTACAGTTGTGTACACCTACCATAAATGTAGATGTTCGAGTGTCTTCACTGTTGCAGTCGGGTTTCCTCCCTCCTATCCCCTCTTTTTCTCATATTTGTGGTGTATTTGTGTTTCCTTGTTGGATTCATTTTTGATTTGTTGGGGACTTCTGACATCTAGGGCAAGAAAGGCTGGAGAAGATGGCGTCGGCTGAGGGCTATGTACCAAGGCGTACTGACGTCAGGATACTAGCTTATACAGCCAACGCCGGACCCAGACTTTGGGATTCTGGCCGACCTCGGGCTGCCTGCCGGCAGGAGCACCCTACAGTTATGACTGCAACAGTGAAGACACTCGAACATCTACATTTATGGTAGGTGTACACAACTGTACTTTCTCCCTTGCTTTTTTATGTATCACATCACTGTGGTATTGTCTGTGACAACTTGAAGTGGTCCTGGAGACCAAAGGTGATTCAGAGAGTCGAATGCCTTGATAAGAGCAAACTTCTCCTTTACATTTATTTTTGTTGTCCCAGATATTGCACTTTTATTACCCTAGCAAAGAACAAGGTAAATGTGGTTACTGACTGTTTTGGAGGGGGAGAGATCTGGATTCAGGGTACTTGAGGTCTCCACCAAGTGACTTCGCTTTTCGCACGTCCCAGAACTGGAATCTGAAAAGATAATGGGAATTGGTGCTGGGACCAAAGAGACTTCAGAAACCATTGTACCTTTCTCACGCGGAGTCTTGCCGGAGGTATCATGAGAATCACAGATGCCATGATACTCTGAATCCTGAGGTATTCCCTCCCTTGACCAATTAGGGGACCTCAGTAGTCACAGAAGACATTGCTGTCCCCCAGCTCATAGTAGCTGTATGTGTAACACCAGAGGGGTCAGAAAAAAAAACGTGGAGTAGATCTAAATGTAGCTATATTTTTTCCTGTGGAAGACAATATCTTTGTACTGAGATTCTCTTGGAATCTCAGTCTGCATATGCAGTCTCTCACCAGAGAGAGAGAGAGAGATTCCTGACACTTTTGAAAAAGAGCCTGAGTAGATAAGCAAAGCATCTAAATATGGAAAAATGTGGATACCATGTAGTCTGCAATGTGTTATAACTGGAGTCACGCACTGTAGGAACACAGTACAGTGGCTAGTCCAAAGCATAAGGCAGACCATGGGAGGGTGGCCTAATGGTTAAGGTGTTTGCCTTACAAACACAAGGTGCAGGGCTTGAGTCTCACAAGGGATAATTGGCTGGGCTAGGCTTAAATGGCTCGCAAGGGCAGTTAGCTTAGTACTAATCTATGAACCTATGGATAATGTAACCCAGACACATGAAGCCTTAAGAAACTTCTGAATCCTTAACGGATAGCAAGGTGATGGTAGGCGCCTTTTAAATCTAAGGTTACCAAAAAAAATCTTAGATGGGGAAGAAGGGGTAAGAGATTGTGTTGTGAAAGGATCTTGAACTTGGGCACTATCACAGACTGCTTTAAAAAAAGGCCCATAACTGATTTCCAAGCTTTTTTTTTTTTTGGCATCAAACATTCTTGAATGAAAACCTCGTCCCAACTGGGAAAAGGAACTATTTCTGTTACCCCCACCAAATAAAGCATGTGCTGTAGGCTAGGGGGGATCAGAGGCGTTTAGTTTGGGGATTTGGAATAATTCCCTATAAAGGAGCGATCTCTTCCCACTGAGTCAGTCTCAGAACCCTTTTGTCTGAAACAATCGGTTGCCAAAGAGACAGAAATGGAGAATCTGACTTTCTGGAAGGGATAACAGACTGCCAGGGTAGGAGGTAGGACAAGGCCCTTACATACTCATTCTGGCCTTTTTGACTGTCATTTGTTGTGTGGTGGTGGGGGGGTCCCTGCTTTCTTTTGAGGAACCTCCCTACCATTGTTTTTAATGTCTGCTTACCAGCATTTGCTGAGACTGTTCTGTTGTTTTATTTCTTGATGCAGTTGGACAAGGGAGCAAAAGAACCTTTGGAACATTTAGACAAGGAGGGATAAAAAAATCTGAAAGATTCCCTGTATATCAGCCCAACCCTCTCATCATATTTTTGATAACCTTTGCAGCAATGGTACCAAAATCTCTATCCAAAGGTGCATTTAAAAGCTCATTTTTACATCCTCTAGAAGCAACATGGTGTCAGTGGCAACCTGACTGGATGCAGTATCTGTAGTCATAAACATACTTTAAATGACTAGTGACCTAAAAAATAAAAGAAACCAAACCACACAAAGCTGATTTTTCCTCACAGGGCGGAACTGTAGATAAAACAGTCCTCATATTTTCACAGTTAGATACAATAAACTTTAACATATGAGCCTGACCACTCAAAATCCTAAAAATTACAGTTGCACAAGCAGTTTCCCCAAAGTTAAACATTGTTTTATCATCCTTGTGAGAAGGGGAAGGATTAGAATTAAAATGTTTGGCAGCAGCTGGATCAACTAAAGCTATAGCTGCTGAGTCATATTTGGGACAAGTGTATAAAATGTAAAAGCTTGAGTAACTTTATACATTTGATTTTTCTTGTTTAATTGCAGCAGGCTGAGGATCTTTAAAATTGCAGGAAGTGACACACACTTCCTCTGGAGCTGACAGAACTAGGGAAATGGGTAAAGGTTTGGGAAATTCCTTCTGTAACAGCTGATAGTATTTTCTGGGAGACTGAGAAACCACAGTGTACTCCCACTGAATACACTTGCACATTCTGGAAATAGACTAGGAGATTCAGGAAACATGCTTTCCAGTGAATCTGAATCAGAAGTCTGAGGGAAAGAATGTATCTGTTCCATCACATTCCTCTCTGGATTTAATTTCTTGAATCTCTTCAGAAAAAGAGGAGTCACTTTTTCGTTTACCAGAAGCCACACAATAATAAAGGTCAGTAGCCTATAGAACACCCTGAGCCAGACTTAATAAACTAATTACCAGCCTACTGTGGTGGCAAACACCACATTGAATTATCACTTAAGATATAGGCAAAGATACATTTATATTAAAGAAAACAAACCATGTGATGAGCTTCTACTAACTAAGAATTATGAGTGACCTTTGAGATATACCAAAATATTTGACAATTACTCAGATGAGTGTCTTGCCTGAACAGCTGTAAACACTCCAAAATATTGTTTTTTGGGGTTCAAAACCAACACACCTCCCATGCACTAATATGTTATAATCTAATCACTTGAAGTTGATGCTTTACAGGTATAAAGTAGCTGGTTTTCTGATGCAATGAATTTGCAAAGAAATGCCTCCTGCTACACTAAACTAGCAGAATTTCCCACCAATTTCCCCATAGGACCCACCTTTGTCACAGCTTAAAGCAGTTAAACTGGCTTGAACTGCACAACTACTTAACATACTCACAACTGTCTGCAGCACACAAACTCATTCATCATCAAGAAAAATGCCCTGCACTAGTAAACTTATTACTGGCCTATTGTCCAGCAAGGGACCTCCGTTCTAGTGACAAATTCTTATTATTTAAAAGTAAGTCAAATAATGTTGCAGGAGAATCGCTGTACTCCCAATACTTTGCTAAACCCTGGAATATTTTCCTCACATAAACAAACCTCTCCAAAAAACTAAATAACTTTAAATTTCTGCTTAAACAACATCTTAAACCAGTTCTGGTCCTGCACATGCACATCACAAGGTTAAGACTCGGTGTTCACCATACTGTGCTCTCCAAGTACATACTCTGAACCTCGCACTGAAATGAAAAAAAAAACTATTTTTATACATAACTGCTGGCCTGTACAGTCCAGTAAGTTGCATGTGAGATTTCTCTTTAGTAATTTCCACATTTGTAAAAATATTATTTATTTATTATTTATTTCAGTTTGATTACCAGGGAAGTCCACTGGGCCATGAAGTGCCCATTTTCAGTGGAGGCCCGGGGAGAAAAGCTCCATAAGCAATACAATACAATAAGGGTTACAGAGTGTTGAAGGAAAATACAAGAGTAAAATTCATACAGTTAGGAGTTTCAAAGCGATACAATACCATAAGGGTTACATAGTGTTAAAGGTAAAATACAAGTGTAAGATTCATTCAGTCAGGAAATGCAAATGCATACATGTACATCATAAGACACAGTTTTTTTTTCCATGACAACATAGCGATACTGATATTTACATACTTGGAGTCAAGTGAGAAATTTGCTTGATCTGTGACAGTCAGCAAGTCTAATTTGGGAGAATAGAAGTAAAAGCTTGAGGAAGAGTGGAGCAGGGAGTATAGAGAGCTCAGTGGGGAAAATTCCCTAGATATTATGTAGGGTGAAAGCAGAAACATTTCCATTTGGATGACAGGTATTGGAACAGTTGGGTCTTGAAGGATTCTGGGTTAGGTATTGTCCTAAGTGAGGGAGAGAGAGAGTTCCATTTCTTACCTAGAGAGAAGGAGAGTAGAAGCTGGCCAGCGGGATGTTTGGGTTTGTGGATGGAGATTAGGTTTTGGTGTTCAGATCTAAGAGATCGATTTGGGATGTATGGTGGAAGGATGTTAGTTAAGGCTGGGCATTTATCTGGGTAGAATATTAGTTTGTGAGCGGTGGCTAGTTGGAGATAGTCTAGGTGGTTGGGGAGCTCTAGCCAGTTCAGGGTTTGTAGGGTAAGGCAGTGGCGAGTTGAGGTTTTGGATTTAGTGGCAAATTTGGAGCTCTTGTTATAACAAATTTCAAGTTTTGAGGTGTTGGAAGCAGACAGATTGGATAAAAGAGGGGCTGCATAAAGTAGAGAGGGTAGCAAGTAGGCAATTGCCAAGGTATGCCTAGAGGAGTTGGAGAGAAAGCGGTTATTCCTGTAGAGCATACCTAACTTTTGGTGGGTTTTCTTTATGTTTTGTTGTGTATGGATATCAAATTTAAGTTGTTCATCTATGGTAATGCCAAGAAGTTTTGCAGAAGGGACCACTTTTATAGCAGTGTTGGTTTGGCTTAGGACTTTGAAAGCATTTTTGTCAAAGGAGAAAGCCCTGGAGGGAGGGAAAAGTAGAATTTTAGAATTATTCGAGTTGAGAGAGAGATGATTTTGGTGCATCCAGTTCTCTGTAGTGGAAAAAGCTGTTTGTGTTTTATTAGAATGTATAAATGCAGCTACTGTTTTGTGTATGACTGTAAATAGAAATGTAACTACTCTGTGTGTAACTGGAACTTATTATAATGCAGTGTGAGGAAATGGAGCTTTTCTCCCCAGGCCCCCACTGAAAATGGGTGTTACTTAAAATAGGTGTTATTACTTCGGAGCAAATAACTAGAAGGGAAAAATAACAGAATGGGAAGATGACAAGAATTTATTTGGGTTCCACTTTAGAGATTTCCCTCCCTATCAAGGATTGATATCAGAGTATAGGCAAAGATAAGAAATGGGGGGTTGGGGTCCTAAACAAAATACCAGCATTGGTAGAGTTTTTAATAGACTCAACAGAATCTGCCATTAAAAAGGAATAATTAGTAGAGCATATAAATTATTATATGATAACTAGAAGAATCAATCAGAAGAGCTCAGAAAGAATTGGGAAGACAGATTGGATAAGTAATTCACAAAGAGACAATTGGGTGGGGGGTATAAGTATATCTACCAAAAATGCAACAAAGTCTAGAACTCTTAGGATCTTTGCCTGGAAGTTTTTCAGTAGGAATGTCTATACCCCAAGTAGACTACAAAGGTGGATAGCAAATTCTGGAGGTGTGACGAGAAAGAAGGAGGTGGTTGGGAATATATTCTTAGAGAGTGTAAATGATTTGGCAGACTTTAAAGATTCCCTGCAGACCACTCTGTTGGGGATGCTGTGGGTGAACTGACTGGACTGACTGGGGAGATGATTTTTTAAGCTATGATACAGAATTGGAACTGTCTAGACTTAGTAAAGCCTTGTTGAGTGTAATTATGGTGGCTGCCAAAAATAATAACTAGAAAATGGAAATCAAAGTCTAAACCAGTTTTACTAGAAGTGGTGAAAATAGTAACACAGATAAAACACCTGGAATTTGGAACTTTAGAAAAGGGAATGAGCAAACTACATACTAAGAAATGGGAATTGCTGGAACAATATATGCAGAGCAAGGAATAAGGTTTAAAAGGCAGGATTTGAAGGAGCCATATAATGTTTAACTGACAATGACTGTGAATAGATTATAAGTGGTGTATAATGTTTGCAGCTACAGTTGTTTCAATGGTGTCTGTGATGCATAATGCTTGCAACTAAAATGGTATTAACATACCTCGTAACCTCTTATTGACAAAGACATAAATAATGGGGGACAGAGACTGAAAGTATGGACACTTTTTAAATATTTATTTTACAAACTTAGAAAGTAGCCAGAATAAGAGGTTTTGCATTAGCATTACATTTCTAAAGGGTATGATGTCTGAAACACAAATGTCTGTCATTATTTACTAACTGAAATCTTCACTGATTTGCCGCTGAATTGATAGAAAATCACAATTTTATTGAAAATGGACCAAAAATATGAAGCACAAATCTGGCCATTCTGCAAAAACATGTATAATTTAGTGGTATGGGTGTCAATGTTGTTTGTTTGTCATTTATGTAAATGTAAGATTGTCTATATCTTATGTGATAATTTAATAAAGATGTTTGTTAAAAAAACAGACTTTTTACTTTACTGAAAATTATCTGACAACAAAACTAAACACATTTTCAAAACACCACATCCCTAGTTAGCTTAGAACAAACACACAAAAATATATAAATTTTAACAGATGAAGTTTAACCCTCCAGACAGGAATAATTTCCCAAATCCATACCCTAATCTAAATTTAGGATTACCCATGCTTAGGCACATGTTACTGCTTGTGCTCCCACTTACAATGATTGCTGTCTGTTCTTTTCTCATCTATTTTCCCCTCTCAGATGTGACAAATAGCTTGTATGCTTTCAGAAAACATTAATTTTTAGCCCTAAGAAGAAGTGCACAGGATAAATTTGGTTCTAAAATCACCTCCCCAGATCACACCCCAACAGCCACACCCCTCCCCGTAAATCTACCAGAAAGAAGTCCTCAAGGCACTATCCATTGCTAAGACACTGCTTTGGTGGGGCCTGATAACATATCAGGATGCTTACTCACCAGCCAGAAACAGGACCTGTCAATCCCCCCTTCAGAGACTCTTCAGTGTCAGCATTTATTCATGGTTTGTATCAGGCATGCGGACAGCTGCAACAAACAAACATTCTCCTGCACAAAAGTGGGGTATCAACTGACCTAGATCTATAAGCCTGACTAGCCTCATCTATAAAGCTATGGAAACAGTCATTATGGAATTGATAATGAAGAACATTGATGGTCTAAAAAACCTAGATCCAAACTATTTTGGTTTTGTCAAAGACAGACTGTGCCTACTTAATATGGTCAACTTCTCTAAAAAGGGTTAAAATGAAGGATGACAAATCTGTACACACCATCTAGACCTCACAAAGATGTTTGACAGCATTCCCCACTTGGACATAATTATCCCCCACTTGGTGGGTGGATAATTGTTCACTCCTTGGGCCACTGCTCTTTGCCATCAACGTCAAGGAGGTAGAAGGTAGTGTTAAGGTCTGATGGCTGTCCAAGTTTGCAGATAGATGTAAACTTGGTGCCATCACAAACTTTCAGAAGATACCAACATCCTTCTAGAAGGCTTTTCCCAAACAAATAGCTTGTGTCAGATCCATGGCCTAACACTCAACACCAATAAATGTAAAACTGTATTCTTCATGATGACCAGTGCAATTATCGTATTGACAACACAACCCTGAAAACTGACACACTACTAAGGGACCTGGGAACTTATGCAGATATTGCGTGGTGTGTCAATCACTAAGTATCCAGTGCTGTAAGGTGGTCCTTTTTCATTGGCTAGATTAGTAAGGGTATGGCATCCATGTCCAGGGTAGTGATCATTCCATTGTATACTGCATTCATTAGGCCAATTATGAGGTATAATGATCCCTTTGGTATGTACTTGTCCAAACACCTGACACAACTGAAGTGACTAGCATGCATTCTCACTAAGAAAATCAACAGCCTAAATCGCAAAAGCTGCACTGATTGTCTCAAAGACCTGTACCTCTTACTGGTATCTTTCAGACCATTGAGGGGTAATCTTTGCCTCACTTACAGAGCCTCTAGCGACTCCATCCTTTCACATCTATTACACATCCGCAGAACCATACACTCAAAGAGATTTTATTCTCTTCTTCAAATGAAATGGAACATGCTGGAGGACTAGTTATATTTTAAACAAAATACCACTTATCTGGAATTCTCTTCCTCTCCATATAAGGCAAAGTGTGTCTCTTACTCTATTCAAGAGTAATATGAATGAGTGGATGCTCAGTCCATGATTTCCAGCATCCACCAGAAATAGGCAAAAATCTTTATGACACTAAACAAACCTCCCCATCAGAACCCATCACTACGTTCAAATACCTAGGCATATAGCTAGATCAAACACTAAGTTTTCAAGTTAACTTAACAGAACTAGTACAAAAATAATACTCACTCCTGCTGAGGGTATTAAAAATTCAATAGTGAGAGAATTGCCTCTGCTCCAGTTTGTACCTCACTGTTTTTATATTCTGCTTACTTTTACCTGCTTAAAGTTACATTCTGTGACTGCCTCATCCCCTCACTAACATATTACGCTAAAGTTTCTAAAAGAACTCCAATATTGTCTTTACTTGATTGGATGCCTCCATAGCTAGCTTGCTTGAAATTTTTTCCCAACCCTCCCAGAATTTTGGTGTGGTGGTTTATCTGATTTTTAAGTCCTTCACTCTCATCTTTCACTGCTATTGTCAGTTATATAAGCTATTTATGTACTCTTCCCACCCATGGTTTTCCACTGATCCATGATACTGAGTGCCCACCCAGCAAACCAGTATTGCTCTTGAGCAAACCTCTTTTAAGCATATCGTCACTGGCTTATTTACCTAGAGGTCGACAAAGCTTGGAGTCATAGCTTGTGTTCCAGAAGTGTTTTACTTGCCTCTAGTGCCATCCTGGCATTAGTTAAGTACTGCCGATTACTAAATCGCACTTGCTTAAGTTATTCTGAGTAACTGCTATTGTTTCCTACGTTTATGCGTGCATTTCACCATATTTTTTTTGTAAAAAAAAAAAAAAAAAACATTCCTCTTTCTCTTACTGTTACTGTTGTAAGACTGTCTTGAAATCATCTTCAGCTCAGGATTTTCAGCTAGTTGTTTAATTGCTGTACAGCATAGTATTTGTGAGTCTCTTTTACTTTGTTTTTACATTAGGAGGACTTGCTTTATTGTTCGTGTGGCAAGAGGTGTTTGTCTGGTCTATATGAGTTGAGAAATCCACAAAAGGACTTGTACTGTAGTATTTACTGGCCAGAGGACTAATTAGTTAGTTTTCTTTTTATATGCTGCTTTTTTAAATTTACGTGTTTGCATGAGTTAGCAGTACCATGTATAGCAGCAAACACCTAGAAAGTGAATTTTCCCTGTAGAATTTTCCATAAAACCGTACCCTGTAAAGCAGCAAAATACAGCAAATAACTTGTATGCTGACAAGCTTTGTGCAGCTAGCTGGGTGTTGAGTGGCAGTACGCACATATTAAGTTGAATTCAGTGTTGTGTAAACATTACAGTTACAACAACTTAGTACTGTTTTGCATAATTTGCTCCAATAAAGTACCCTTATCACTGTGCACCAACAAAGCAGTAACCCCAATACACCAACCCCCGCAGTTCACCAAAGGACTGGACAGTACGGTTATGCAATTTCGTAACTTCTCTGTAGCATCTTGACACAATATAGCAATTGACTCAACAACCACTTAAAGAGAAGCAGACACTGTATGTGATAGGCTTACTTACCAACGACAATGGAGATTAAATTCTTTCACAAAAACAAAAAAAATATCCTTGTTTTCCCACCTCTCCTCGATTAGTTTAGACCAGTATACAGACTTTGCTGTATTCTGGGCTGTGGTGTAGTTCCTGTGTTGTTCATTGCCGTACTTGGATAGAAGGAAGTTTCTTTGCTCACCAGTGGGAGTGGGGAGCCTTGAGCAGCCTATCTGTCCCTGAAGGAGTGACCTCAGCACAAGAGCTTGTAGTAATTGGTTGTTTTGGACCATTTCCAGCTCTTTTGAAGTTCCCTGTTTAAAATCCGCGTTTGCACGGCTTTGCGTGATTGTGCGCATCGGTTAAACGTTTTCTGGCTCCGCCAAGTCTGCTCTTCAAATTTTCCCTTAAGTAAGCTCTACTCTTAGAATTATCAGTCTACTCACTATATTATAAGCCTAGCACTTGTTCTCAAAACCTCTCATCTAAGTAGGCACTCTCAAACCAAAGTAAGCACTACATCCACCTACCACCCCTGTGAATACCCACTTCCCTTAAAGGCACAGCACTCCCTTGTACTGTTCTAGCATGTCGAGTGGTGGTACACTGGCATCCTCTCCGGTTCAGCTGGTTAATCTGAGAATCTTGAGACACTGCTACACTTGTCTCATGTACACAGACAACCCTCTCCTCCTCCCAACAAACACAAATACATGTGAGAGATGCAACTATATAGCCAAACTGGAGGCTGAACTCTCTCAACTCAGGACTGGCAAGACCAGACAGGAGGAGAAGATAACCACACACACAGCAAACCCAGTCCCACATAGACCTACCACAATTGCAAACCAAACACATAATAACACACAGACATACTCGGAGGCTCTAATAAAAAACTTACCAAAACAACAGAGGCTCCCAAAGCAGACACCCAAAAGTCCACCACCTCAAAACATAACACATGAAACACATACTTCAATAAAGCAGTGTGTCAAACAATCACAGCCCTTATGGCCAAATACCATGCCTGATACACTAGTAATTGGTGACTCTATAGTCAGACACACTGACGTTCCGTTTACCAGGCTGAACAAGGAGAGGGTAATGGTGAGCTGCCTGTCAGGAGCTAGGATCCGCCACATAACACATGCACTCATGTCACTCCAAAGCAAGTACAAATATGACTCCGTCATTGTCCATGCCGGCGTTAATGACCTGAGACGTACCTCCCTGGACTACATGAAAAGAGACATAGAGGAGCTCTCTGATCATGTAGCCCAGGCTGGTATGACCCTGACCTTGAGTAGCATCTCACCCTCACCAAGAATGATGCCACAGTATAAAGAAAAAATGTCATTTTAACAATTGGTTAAAATATTGGTGTCACTCAAAGGGGATCCAGTGTCCGTCAGCCTGGAATGACATGCTCGACGATGCTTCACTAGGGACGGCTTGCACCTGTCACCCCTGGGCTTTCGAATACTAGTGAAGGCTTTTGCCACCCCCATAGTGCCTTTTTTAGGCAAGGCTTAAAAGACAAACCCACCTCCATAGAAAATACAGAGAAAAAGAAACTAAGGGTAATGCTACTGAATGCCAGAAGTCTAAACCTCAAAATGCACGCACTCAAGACTCTCCTCAGTATGGAGAACATCGATGTCTGTGCAGTAACAGAGACCTGGTTCAAGGCTCCAGAGAGCACCCCAGCACTACCAGGTTATAATTCATACCATGCTTTCTGGCCACAAAGCTCAGACTGAACCACAAAAGGAGGGGGAGTATCCATATATATCAAAAATACCCACACCTCCAGGTTAGTAGCACTGCACGAAGCAATGGAAACCATCCACATGCAACTAACAGTGGGCAAAACTGCATTTCAGTTTATAGCCTGCTACAGACCACCCTCCCAAACTCAGGAACCCCACTCGGCCTTCCTGAAAACACTGGAGAACATGAAAGTCTCTCCAAACACCATCATACTGGGTGACTTCAACTACCCAAACATTGACTGGGTAAACTACTCAAGCCCACACACCCTTGCCCAAAGGTTCCTAGAGTTTATAAACTCAAATGCTATGGAACAACTGGTCAGTACCCCCACAAGAGGGGATAACATATTGGATCTGGTCATCACAAACATAGGGACGCTATGTTCCTCACCAGAGGTATACCCCTCACTGGTAAGATCAGACCACAAATTAATCTCACTGGACATCCATATCCCGTCCCCACCCCCAGCCAAGGTAACCACGGTGAAGAACTTCTCAAAAGCAAACTTCACACTTCTCAAAACTGAGGTGGAAACCTTCAAAGCCCCTGGGCCAGTGGAAAACACGGCTCAAACTGCAGAATCCTTCGCAGATGCATTCTATGGACACCTGCAGGAATACATAGGTCGTGCCATCCCAAATAAAACCAAGACATATTGCTCCAAGGGCAGGAGACCTGTCTGGTGGACCCCGGCCATAAATAAGCTGTACAACAAAAGGAGGAAGCTACTACATGATAGAGCAAGATCCCAAAAAGGGAAGGCAACTCTGATCAGCACCAGCAAGAAGCTACGATCCCTCATAAAATCATCTAAGGCCAGCTTCGAAAGAAAAATTGCACAAGATACTATGGATAGCCACAAGGCATTCTTTAGTTATGTCAGGAACCTGGGCGGCAACTCCCAGATATGCTCCGAGTTAGTGCAAAACGACAAAAAATACACTGAACCAACAGACATTGCCAACATCCTGGCAGACAGATTCAGTGCAAAACCCCCCCCCCCCCCAAAAGAGCAAATCTCCATCCCAACAGAGTGTAACCTCCCAGACATCACAGATGATCAGGTGAGAGCTGCCCTCTCCAAAGCAAAAAACACAGCATCAATGGGACCAGACGGTGTCCCAGGATGCGTCCTACACGAACTACAAGATGAGCTAAATCCTCACCTAAAGTCCCTGTTCAACCTCAGCCTTACCACAGGATATGTACCCAAGGAATGGCGTACAGCAACGGTGGTCCCGCTCCACAAGGGAGGTGCCACAATGGACCCCGGCAGTTATCGCCCTATAAGCCTGACTAGCCTGGTCTGCAAAGCTATGGAGCGTATCATCATGGAACTCATAAACAATGATAATGGTAACCTTCAGACTCTGGATCCTACCCAGTTCGGCTTTGTTAAGGGCAGATCTTGCCTCTTGAACCTGGTCGACTTCTCTGAAACAGTTACCAGGGCCATGGACGAAGGGAAAGTGGTCCACACAGCCTACCTGGACCTCGCAAAGGCCTTTGACACAATACCCCACTCTGGTATCATAAATAAGCTCACCAGCTTAAATATCAACCCCTATGTCACAAGATGGGTTGCAAACTGGCTCAGGGATAGAACCCACGCAGTCAGAATTGCAGGAGCCTTGTCAGACTCTAAACCAGTTACAAGTGGAGTTCCACAAGGCTCAGTCCTGGGACCTCTCTTGTTCGGTATTTACTTCTCTGAGGTACAGGCAAACACGGGAGGGCTATGGCTGACGAAGTTCGCAGATGACTGCAAACTAGGTGCCATAATAGACTCCCCGGCTGACACAAGCATTCTCCAAAAGGGTCTCACAGAGACAGATAACTGGTGCCAGAGTCATGGCCTAAAGCTAAATGCAAAAAAATGCATTGTCATCCCCTTTGGGAAAAACAACGTGCCCACAGACCACCACATAGGAGGTAACACATTAAGTACGGAAGAAGTAATTAGAGACTTGGGGACCCAAGTAGATAGTAATCTCTCCTTTGACAACCACGTTGCCAAAGTGGTCAGAAAGACCTTCTATATAGCCCACCTCATTACGAAAGGTTTCACATCTAGATCAAGTGAGGTCATTGTACCACTCTATTCATCAGTCATCTGGCCCATAATTGAATACAGTGCCCCATTTGGGATGTACCTTACCTGACACCTGCAGCAACAGGAAAGACCCCAAAAGTACCTCACCAAGAGGCTAAAGGGACTCAAACAGATGCCCTATGCAATCAAGCTAAAGAAACTCCGGCTCTACTCAGTTGCTTACCGCCTACTCAGGGGCGACCTGTGCCTGACTTATAAAGCCATATCCAACCCAGAATTAATGGACATGCTCCATCTCAAGAAATCCAAATCCCTTAGAGCTACACGTTCTAGAGACTTAAACCTCAGCACAGAAATAAATAGGACATGCTGGAGGGACAGATTCATATCCCAGAGAACTCACATCACTGTGGAACAAAATCCTAGTCCAGGTTAGGCAGAGCCCCTCACTGACCCTCTTCAAGAGAAATCTTGACGAGTGGATGGGAGACCGTAAGTATACCCCTGGGATCACTTCTGGGTCCCTGCTAGACAGAGACACAATAAATTAACCGTAAAGGGACAATATTCTGTGACCTACTATTCATAGGCACAGTCTACAAATCTAAAAGGGTGGCGAAAGCCAAACACACTCTGGCTAGGCCTGTAAATGCCCTAGGGCAGATAGCCTAGTATCAACCTATGAACCTATAATTAATAGTGTGGGCGTTCCCAGGGCGAAAGGACTGAAGGAGGCAGCCCATGGGCAAGTTCTTCAACAGCAACTAAGCAAAAAGTGAAACATAACATAGGGCATTATTACCAAACAGTTTGAGTGCCCATATCTTCTCTACAGCTCTGCGAGACTGTGATACACTTAAAGATGGCTCACAGTACCGGAGCTGTAACTACAGCTAATGAAAAAATTGTCAAAATCGTGATGTAGGATAGCAGAAAGAATATGGTACAGTGTTATGTTCAAAAGATGGGGGGGGGGACTCAGAAATGAGAAAACAAGTGCAGCAGCACGTAGTGGTCCTTTAACGTGTGGCAGTCGTCATTGTGTGTTATGTTGTTAGTGCTGTAGAGATCATAGATATCACCACTGTCTTTGACATTTTATTGCTTTCTTGAAATTCCATTTGCCGTCTGTATGATTGTCATCCCTAAGCAGATCTGATAACTCTTAACACTCTTAAAATTTTGAACCATTTTTTTTCATTTGAATTTCACTTGTATGCACAGTCATCTACTCATGTCAGTCCTACAGCCTTTGCATCCTTGAATCAAATGGTACTGGCCAACCACTCACCAGTCATCAACCTTTTATAAGTGTTGTTTAGACTTTGATTATGAAATGCCATTATTTAAGGGTGCCATTTTCCTTGTATTACTTTTTATCTAAGTTGGTGTACTGTTGCTGTAGTAATGAATCTATGCAGAATGTATATTAGTTTCCTTTTAGAAAGGCTGGAATTTCATGCTGTGTTGCATCATGTGGCTCATGTAGTTCATAGTACGTAGTGCGTAGAAATTTTATTTTGTTAACCTTTGTGAACTTTTCTGAGGTTATTTTAACACGTCAGTCAGTGCTGAAGAGCATAAACAAGCTTAGAAGGACAAATACCTTCTTGCTTGATAGCAGCACATATTGCATATAAAAGTATTGTGGCTCATAGATGGTAGCCTTCTCAGCTTCATTTTAGATTGCCATATCCATTATTGCTAGTACAACTGAAGCACTGCATACAGGTAACCTTCTCCAGTTTTATAGAGGGATAAAGCACTGATTGGAGCCTAGGTGACTCAAGCATCTGACGAGCTAGCAGGGGTAATGGCCATGGCCCATCTTGAAATATGGGAAGCCATCTGCACACTGGCACTGTCCCTTGGAAGAGGGGCAGTGATGCATAGGCCTAGAGGTGGACATTAGGCTGAACAAGTCACTATTTTCTGGTAGCTTATAACTGTTGTGTACACAGGCATGCCGTCAGTGTTGTGGACCTTCAGGGTGCCACAGATTGCATGTCTCTCTACCCAGAGGAACTGTTAGACCACTGCAAAGGTCCTCATTGATTGCATGCCAACAAGGACATTTTCATGAATGATGGCCCTTTTCTGACAGCCCTCACCCTGATTCTAATTGAAATTCCTGGGTAAGGAAACGTCTGTGCCATGTCTGATATAGGGCGGCATATAGGGAAAAAAAACATCTGAGCACAGGACTTGAGATGTTTCTACACTTGGCGTCTCTAAAACTTAACCAGATGGTTAGAAGGCATTCATGCGGTTCACATTTTAAGAGTAGTGGCCTCTGAGACTAGATTCTTCTGCATAGTGTTAAGGGATTCCTTGTCTGTGCTGTTTTAGTTGGGCAAATTAACTGTTAATGTTTTTCAAGACATCTTGGATGGTTAAGCTTTTTTGCAAAGACATTATTTGAAACGATGTCCAGGGCTGAACTGCAAGTTTTAAAGTAGCTGTCAGAACACATACTTTCCTTTTTCTTTATGTGCAGAGAGGAGTATTTTCACCCACTCCATGCACACAGTTACTTGGGCAAGACATCAGAACATTGATGAAGGACTGAAGGAAACTCATTAAAATGTCTACTTGAGTTATATCATGTTACTCATGGTACAGCAGCACCTTTACTTCCATAGGTTAACCTATGTGCACAGTATAAGGCATAGCCAGCAACAGAAAAGGCTCTGTTCCCAGCCCAACATTTTGTTTTACTGGTTTACACATCACCTTTGGTCTGCCATTGTTCCTGAAAGTTGTTTTTTTGTGTGTAACACAGAAGAGAATTAATACTCACTGTTTGTATTAATTACAAATTCTGCTATGGTAGTTCATTCTGGCAGGTGAGCTCAGTTCTTTTGCATTGCCTTTCTAGCACGTAACCTGCTCCCCTCTTTCAAATGGGTGCTCAGTTGATGCTTCTCAGGGATAATTTTCAGAGTGTATTACAAACCAGAAGCATAGTGTTTAACTGCAGAATTTTTATGGATGCCATAAAAAGAGAAGGGATATAGTGCTTTTCGTTGATTATCAGCTGTCTGAATGCATTTGTGCAGGACAGAATATCCAGGATGCATCTTGTTTAGTTTCAGTAGAGTTGCAAATATTTTAGGTTCATAGGTTCATACTAGGCTATCTGCCCTAGGACATTTATAAGCCTAGCCAGAGTGTGTTTGGCTTTCGCCACCCATTTTTAATTAATTTTGCTATGCCCTTTTTTGAGGTTAGTATACTGTGCCTTTGTCTAACAGTGACGCAGAAGTGATACCCGGGGTAAACCTACTATCCCCCATCCACTCATCAAGATTCCTCGTGAAGAGTCAATGAGGGACTCTGCCTAACCTGGACTGGGATTTTATTCCAGAGTGAAGGGAGCCTCTGGGTTATGAATCTGTCCCTCCAGCATGTCCTATTTATTCCAGTGCTGAGGTTCAAGTCTCGAGCGTAGCTCGATGGGATTTGGATTTTCTGAGGTGCAGCATGTCCATTAATTCTGGGTTGGACATGGCTTTATACGTCAGGCACAGATCGCCTCTGAACAGGCGGTATGCCACTGAGTAGAGCTGGAGTTTCTTTAACCGGGCAGCATATGGCATCTGTTTGAGCCCTTTGATCCTTTTGGTGAGGTACTTTTGGAGTCTTTCCAGTTGCTGCAGGTGTCTGGTAAGGTACATCCCAAAAGGGGCATTGTACTCAATTATGGGCCTGATGAGGGATGAGTAACGAGGCACGATGACCTCCCCTGATCTAGATGTGAATCCCTTCATGATTAAGTGGGCTATATAAAATGTTTTTCTAACCACTTTGACCACGTGGTTGTCAAATGAGAGATTGCTATCAACTTGGGTCCCCAGGTCCCTAATTACTTCTTCCATACTTAATGGATTACCACTTATGTGGTAATTTGTGGGCACTTTGTTTTTGCCAAAGGGGATGACTATACACTTTTTGGTGTTTAGCTTGAGGCCATGGCTCTGGCACCAGTTGTCTGTTTCTATGAGGCCCTTTTGGAGGATGCTTGTGTCGGCTGGAGAGTCGATTATGGCGCCCAGTTTGCAGTCATCTGCGAACTTGGTCAGCCACAGTCCTTCCATATTGGCCTGTACCTCTGAGAAATATATACTGAACAAGAGAGGTCCCAGGACTGAGCCTTGTGGGACACCATTTGTAACTGGTTTGGTCCAAGTTTTGGGGCCGAAAAGCATGGTATGAGTTATAACCTGCTAGTGCTGGGTTGCTCTCGGGAGCCTTGAACCAGGTTTCTGTTACTGCACAGATATCGATGTTCTCCATGCTAAGGAGGGTTTCGAGTGCATGCATCTTGAGGTTTAGACTTCTGGCATTGAGTAGCATTACTCTTAGTTTCTTATCCCTTGTGATACCTATGGAGGTGGGTTTGTCTTTTGAGCCTTGCCTAAAAAAGGCACTATGGGGGTAGCAAGAGCCGTTGCCAATATCCGAAAGCCCAGGGGTGATAGGTGCAAGCCGTCCCTAGCGAAGCATCGTGGCTTGTTGAGCATGTCATCCCAGGCTGACAGGCATTGGATCCCCTTTGAATGACACCAATACTTAAGCCAATTGTTGAAATTGATCATCTTGTCTTCATGTTGTGGCATCATTCTTGGTGAGGGTAAGCTGCTACTCAAGGTCAGGGTCATACCGGCCTGGGCTGCATGCGGGACGTCAGTGTGCTTGACGATAGAGTCACCTATTACAAGTGTATCAGGTGTGTTGTTTAACCTCAAGGGCTGTGACTGTTTGGCACACTGGCTTTGTGAGCTATGTGTTGCACGTGTTTTGTTTTGGGGTAGCGGTTGCTTGGGTGTCTGCTTTGGAGGTCTCTGCTGCTTAGGCAGATTTTTATTTAGAGCCTCCCAGTATGTTTTTGTGTGTTTATGTGTTTGGTTTGCTGTCGTGGTAGGTCTATTTGAGACTGGAATTGTAGTGAGTGTGGTTTCCTTTTCCTCCTGACTGGTTATGCCAGTACTGAGTTGAGAGAGCTTAGCCTCCAGTTTGGCTGTATGGTTGCATCTCTCACGTGTTGGAATTTGTTGGGAGGAGGAGAGGGTTGTCTGTGTACATGAGGCAGTTCATAGGTTCATAGGTTCATACTAGGCTATCTGCCCTAGGGTAGTGGTGTGTGGCTTTCACCACCCCTTAGGATGAGAATACTATACCCATTAGTTTGCTGTGCCTCTGTCCAGCAGTGATACAGAGATGATTCCCGGGGTAAACCTACGATCTCCCATCCACTCGTCAAGATTTCTCTTGAACAGAGTTAGTGAGGGGCTCTGCCTCACATGGACTGGGATTCTGTTCCATAGTGTAGGGAGTCTCTGGGTGATGAATCTGTCCCTCCAGCACGTCCTATTTATATCCGTGTTGAGGTTTAAGTCTCTTGCTCTCGTGGCTCTGGTGGATTTGGATTTTTTGAGGTGGAGCATGTCCATTAATTCCAGGTTGGACATGGCCTTGTATGTCAGGCACAGATCACCTCTGAGCAGACAGTATGCGACTGAATAGAGCTGGAGTTTCTTCAGTCGGGCATCGTATGACATATGTTTGAGCCCCTTTATCCTTTTGGTGAGGAACTTTTGGGGTCTCTCCAACTGCTGCAGGTGTCAGGTAAGGTACATTCCGAATGGGGCGTTGTACTCAATCATTGGTCTGATAAGTGAAGAGTACAGGGGTACAATGACCTCTCCTGATCTGGATGTGAATCCCTTCATGATCAGGTGGGCAATGTAGAAGGTCTTCCTAACCACTTTGGCAATGTGAGTGTCAAAAGAGAGGTTACTGTCAACTTGGGTCCCCAGGTCCCTGATAACTTCTTCCATGTTTAATGGATTACCACCTATGTGGTAATTAGGGTTACCTTGTTTTTCCCAAAGGGTATGACTATACATTTTTGGCATTTAGCTTAAGGCCATGGCTCTGGCACCAGTTATCCATTTCTATGAGACCTCTCTGGAGGATGTCTGTGTCTGATGGAGTGTCAATTATGGTGCCCAGTTTGCAGTCATCTGCAAATTTTGTCAGCCACAATCCCCTATGTTTGCCTGCACTTCAGAAAAATAAATGCCGAACAAGAGTGGGCCCAGGGACTGAGCCCTGTGGGACACCGCCGTGACTGGCTTAGAGTCTGACATGGCACCAGCAACTCTAACCCTGTGTGTTCTGTCCTTGAGGCAGTTTGCAACCCATCTTGTGACATATGGGTTTACATCTAAGCTGGTGAGCTTTTCTATGATGCCCGAGTGGGGTATTGTGTCGAACGCTTTTGCTAGGTCAAGGTAAGCTGTGTGAACTGCCTTACCCTCATCAATGGCCTTAGTGACTGTTTCGAAAAAGTCGACCAAGTTCAAGAGGCAGGATCTGCCCTTGACAAAGCCAAATTGGGTAGGATCCAGTGTCTGTAGGTCCCCAATGTCTTTATTTATGAGTTCCATTATGATCCTCTCCATAGCTTTGCAGACAAGGCTCGTCAAGCTTATGGGGTGGTAATTTCCAGTGTCCGTAGAAGCACCGCCTTTGTGGAGTGGGACCACAGTTGCCGTACGCCATTCTTTGGAGTGCGTATCCTGTAGTAAGGCTAAGATTAAACAGCAGCCTTATGTGTGGGTTTAGTTCCTCATTGAGTTCGTAGCACACAGCCGGGACACCGTCCGGTCCCATTGATGCTGTGTTTTTGCTTTAGAGAGAGCAGCTCTCACCTGGGCATCTGAGATGTTTGGGAGGCTAGACTCTGGTGGGATAGATATTTCTCCTTTTGGGGGGGAGAGGAGGGAGAAATTTGCACTGAACCTGTCTGCCAGTATGTTGCAATGTCTGTGGGTTCAGTGATTTTTTATCATTTTGGACTAATTCTGAGCATATCTGGGAGTTTCCACCCAGGTTTCTAACATAGCTAAAGAAGGCTTTATGATTGTCTTTTGTGTCATTAGCGATTTTTCTCTCAAAGTTGGCCTTGGATGATTTTATGAGTGATCATAGTTTTTTGCTAGTATTGATCAGAGATGCCTTCCCTTTTAGGGATTTTGCTCTGTCATGTAGTAGCTTTCTCCTCTTATTGTAGAGTTTGTTTATGGCTGGGGTCCACCAGACCGGGCGCCTACCTTTGGTGGAAAGGGTCTTGATTTTATTAGGGATTGCTTGATCCATACATTCCTGGAGGTGCTTGTAGAAGGCATTTGTAAGGGTTTCCGCAGCGTGGGTTGTGGTTTCCACTGGCTCGGGGGCCTTGAAGGATACCACTCCAGTCTTAAGAAGTGTGAAGTTTGCTTTTTAGAAGTTCTTCACTGTGGTCTTTTTTGCTGGGGGTGGGGGCAGGATGTGGATCTCCAGTGCGATTAATTTATGGTCTGATCTCACCAATGAGGGATATACTTCCGGTGTGGAGCATTTTGTCCCCATGTTTGTGATGATCAGGTCTAGTATATTTTCTCCTCTTGTGGGAATGGTGACTAGTTGTTCCATAGCATTTGAGTTTATGAACTCAAGGAACCTTTGGGCTAGGGTGTTGGGGCTTGAGTAATGTTCCCAGTCTATGTTTGGGTAGTTGAAGTCACCCAATATGATGATGTTTGGAGAGACATTCATACTCCCCAGTGTCTTCAGGAAGGCTGTGTGGGTTTCCTGAGTTTGAGAAGGTGGTCTGTAGCATGTTACAAACTGTAGGGCAGTTTTACCTATGGTTAATTGCACCTGGATGGTCTCCGATGCTTCGTGCGTTGCCACTAACCTGGAGGTGTGGGTATCCTTTATGAATATGGATACTCCCCCTCCTTTTGTGGTTCGGTCCGGATTTTGGGGCTGGAACGCATGATATGAGGTATAACCTGATAGTGCTGGGGTGCTCTCAGGAGTCTTGAACCAGGTTTCAGTCACAGCACAGACATCGATGTTCTCCATACTGAGGAGGGCTTGAGGCGTGCATCTTGAGGTTTAGACTTCTGGCATTGAGCAGTATTACCCTTAGTTTTTCTCCATTTTTGTTTTCTAGGGCGGTAGGTTTATCATTTGAGCCTTGCCTAAAAAGGCACTATGGGGTGGCAAGAGCCTTTGCCAATATCCGAAGTCCAGGGTGACAGGTGCAAGCCGTCCCTTGAAACAGCGTGGCTTGTCAAGCATGTCATCCCAGGCAGACAGACATTGTATCCCCTTAGAATGACACCAGTAATTAAGCCAATTATTAAAGCTGATCATTTTGTCTCTGTATTGTGGCATCATTCTTGGTGAGGGTAGGATACTGCTCAGGGTCATGGTCATACCGGCCTGGGCTACATAATCTGAGATTTTCATGTTAGTCCTACAGCCTTTGCATCCTTGAATCAAATGGTACTGGCCAACCACTCACCAGTCATCAACCTTTTATAAGTGTTGTTTAGACTTTGATTATGAAATGCCATTATTTAAGGGTGCCATTTTCCTTGTATTACTTTTTATCTAAGTTGGTGTACTGTTGCTGTAGTAATGAATCTATGCAGAATGTATATTACTTTCCTTTTAGAAAGGCTGGAATTTCATGCTGTGTTGCATCATGTGGCTCATGTAGTTGATAGTATGTAGTGCGTAGAAATTTTATTTTGTTAACCTTTGTGAACTTTTCTGACGTTATTTTAACACGTCAGTCAGTGCTGAAGAGCATAAACAAGCTTAGAAAAACAAATACCTTCTTGCTTGATAGCAGCACATATTGCATATAAAAGTATTGTGGCTCAGAGATGGTAGCCTTCTCAGCTTCATTTTAGATCGCCATATCCATTATTGGTAGTACAACTGAAGCACTGCATACAGGTAACCTTCTCCAGTTTTATAGAGGGATAAAGCACTGATTGCAGCCTAGGTGACTCAAGCATCTGACTAGCTGGCAGGGGTAATGGTCATGGCCCATCTTGAAATAGGGGAAGCCATCTGCACACTGGCACTGTCCCTTGGAAGAGGGGCGGTGATGCATAGGCCTAGAGGTGGACATTAGGCTGAACAAGTCACTATTTTCTGGTAGCTTATAACTGTTGTGTACACAGGCATGCCGTCAGTGTTGTGGACCTTCAGGGTGCCACAGATTGCATGTCTCTCTACCCAGAGGAACTGTTAGACCACTACAAAGGTCCTCATTGATTGCATGCCAACAAGGACATTTTCATGAATGATGGCCCTTTTCTGACATCCCTCACCCTGATTCTAATTGAAATTCCTGGATAAGGAAACGTCTGTGCCATGTCTGATATAGGGTGGCATATAGGGAAACAAAACATCTGAGCACAGGACTGAGATGTTTCTACACTGGGTGTCTCTAAAACTTAACCAGATGGTTAGAAGGCATTAAAGCGGTTCACATTTTAAGAGTAGTGACCTCTGAGACTAGATTCTTCTGCATAGTGTTAAGGGATTCCTTGTCTGTGCTGATTAAGTTGGGCAAATTAACTGTTAATGTTTTTCAAGACATCTTGGATAGTTAAGTTTCTTTGCAAAGACATTATTTGAAACGATGTCCAGGGCTGAACTGCAAGTTTTAAAGTAGCTGTCAGAACACATACTTTCCTTTTTCTTTATGTGCAGAGAGGAGTATTTTCACCCACTCCATGCACACAGTTACTTGGGCAAGGCATCAGAACATTGATGAAGGACTGAAGGAAACTCATTAAAATGTCTACTTGAGTTATATCATGTTACTCATGGTACAGCAGCATCTTTACTTCCATAGGTTAACCTATGTGCACAGTATAAGGCATAGCCAGCAACAGAAAAGGCTCTGCTCCCAGACCAACATTTTGTTTTACTGGTTTACACATCACCTTTGGTCTGCCATTGTTCCTGAAAGTTGTTTTTTTGTGTGTAACACAATAGAGAATTAATACTCACTATTTGTATTAATTACAAATTCTGCTATGGTATTTCATTCTGGCAGGTGAGCTCAGTTCTTTTGCATTGCCTTTCTAGCACGTAACATGCTCCCCTCTTTCAAATGGGTGCTCAGTTGATGCTTCTCAGGGATAATTTTCAGAGTGTATTACAAACCAGAAGCCTAGTGTTTAACTCCAGAATTTTTATGGATGCCATAAAAAGAGAGGGGATACAGTGCCTTTCGTTGATTATCAGCTGTCTGAATGCATTTGTGCAGGACAGAGTATCCAGGATACGTCTTGTTTAGTTTCAGTAGAGTTGCAAGTATTTTAGTGCAGCTGTCTTTTTGCTGCAGGGTCTGGGCATCACGTCTTGGTTCCAAGTACCGTCTGGGTAAAGTTTGCAAGTTCTTCTTGTATCTTTGTAGGTCTTCTATACAGTTTCCTGTCAGGATAAGGCTATAAATGGAACTCTTCCACTGTTTTGGATTGTGTCATTTGGTTTGATCTTAACTGTAATTGTAGTCTGATGTTTCCCTTACAGTGTCTGCCAACCCTCCACATGCACACCTTGTAGCACTGCAACTTTTGGTGTCAGAGCTGGATGTCCATAACCCAGGCCTCCCTGCTTTTGGTGTTTTTTTTTTTCTTCCATCACAATTAATATGTAAATCAGTGATAAGACTTGAACATAAGTATTAATGTGATATGTGAATAACAAGAAAAATATAGCAAGTTCATAGAATTACAGCCTTTAAAGGTAAACAAAATTTGCACATCTGAAGCAACAGTCAGATAATGATATAGAAATGAAAATGTAATATGCTTTGAAACTTTGCACATAATGAGTTCGACTCTGTGCAGTTTTGATAAGTAGACCCGTAAATTGACTGTATGTGTTCAAGTAGCAAACACTGCACATGGATTGTTTTTAATGTTTACAGTCAGAAGGGTGGTGTAACATTTCAGTGAGCCATAATCTTGACCTTAAAAATGTCCTGATGTCTCATTCATTAATCGGTGCTAAAAACCTTTCCAGTGGCTGCAAGCTAGGCCAACAGTCCTTTCTGCAGTTCTGGATAGATACCTGGAACCCATACTCACACTTGAGGTTTTACTAGAACAGGCTTTTTCATGTCTTTTGATGCAAAGGCTTAAATAATTTCATTGGCACACTGGTGCAGTCCCGCATCTTATGTTTAAAGTCAGCCTGAGGGTGCCAGCACACTGGTCCAGTATACCCGAAAAAAAAAAAAAATCCCATTTCTGTTAGTGCATAAGTATACAACAGAGATATTGTAAAACCTGTAGTGTCATATTATATGGCCCCAGATTGTATCGCAGTGGCAAGCTATTTATTAGCTAAAATGAAAAAATTTGGTGTGCTTGCACATATGTATGCATGTGTGTGTATGTGTGTATATATATATATATATATATATATATATATATATATATATATATGTATATATATATATACATATATATACATATATATATATAGAGATATATAGATGTATACATATATATACATATATATATATATATATATATATACGTGTGTGTGTACACACACACACACACACACACACACACACACAATATACATATTTAGAAAAAAGATCTAGTTCTAGCTTTGACTACCCACCTGCCTTTCTCAATATCACTACGTTGATCCATATCTTAGAATACTTGAGATAGAGTGTAATGTAAACCGATCCTGTTAAAGAGCTCTTAATAGAACATATATTTAACAACTATAAATACCTGCAAATGTCCATCGGACTAATAGTAAACTCCCGTCAGACTCTCAGAAGCAAAGCAATGTTTGATCTGAAGTAGTTAACTTCATTTGTGCAGCAACCTATGGGATTCGGATCCGACCTCGGATCCGAGCCGGCAGTTTTCAACAGCTTTAGATCCGAGCTCCAAGCTCCTCCCCCTACCCATAATCCCCTGCCAACTCTGACTGACCTCAGATCTAGTTTGCCGCGGTTATCCAACAGCAGCTTGATCTACAGCTCCAAGCCTTTGTGACTTTTGTGAGAAAAAAATTCCCCTTTTTTCTCTCCTTTCTTCTGTTTTTTGTGTGTGTGCGTGTTTTCAGGTCCCTTTTTGTAAAACCCCTCTCTAATCTAACTTATACTTATTTGGTCTTTTCCCTCCCTCTTCGCCATTGGTTCCGAGTCCCCTTCCTTCCATTGGTTCCGGTAGTGTGTGTGTGTGTGTTTGGGGTCTACGTGTGTGTTCTCTCTTAGTTTAAATGGCTGAGGCTCCAAAATTGATCTTCTTAAGTGCACCGAGTGTGGCCATAAGCTGTCCCCGGCGGATGGCCACACTTGAACACCTGACTTCTGGTTGTTCCATCTGTCGTTCAACCCCAGGGCACTCAAGGACCGGAGGTCCAAGCTGATTCTGGCGGGTCTTCTGACCCGGATTCGGCTTCTACCTCCGGTCCTCCTGTGGCTCCAGCTACACTCCTGCTTCCCTCCCCCCGGCCGGGACTCAACCTCCCGCCTTAGTCCCGGAGGAGTGGGAGGCCAGGAAAGAGAAAAGGAGGGAGAAGCAACACAAGCGGCAGGCCGAGGCCTCCTCTTCGGCCCCCCCAGCTAAGCGGTCTTCTCCCTCCAGGACGTCTGGGTCTCCTCCGTCTCGGATCCGGTCCCCGTGCTTTTCACCGGGTCCTGAGGAGGAAGAGATCCGATCTCCTTCGAGGTCATCGAGGCAACACTCCCGTCCCGCCTCGGTGGCCTCATTGAGATCTACTTGAAGTCTCACGGATGCAGATTTGGACCGGATGATGAGAAGATTCCTCCAGGCCCAAATGCAGATGGGAGTGCTCCTGCCTCCCCCCCCCCCCCCCGGGGTGGGAGCTCGACCCCTTTTTTTGCCTCGATAGCTCCTTCTCCATCCCGCTTCCCGGGCTCTTCGGAGCCGGGCAGCCTTGGAGCCGGGGGTATCGGTATGCCTTCGGCTCCGTCAGGGTCGGAGCATACTGGTCCGTCGGATCCGATCGCTTTGGCACCGGCTCCGATCCGTCCATCGGATCCGAGGGAGGGTCTGCTTTCAGATCCCAGAGAGAGCAGCTCTCCCTCGGCATTTGATGTGGTGGAGAGGGTCCTGTCGAGAGAATCCAGGCCCCCGGCCCTTGCCACGGCTCCACCCTGCACTCCTTCTCAGTTGGGCCCGACTTCCATCACCCGGCCCCAGGGACAGCCTGCTCTGACGTCCCAGGTCGCCTTTGAACAAGGCGTGGCTGGTGAGACCTCCTCGGACAGCCCCCGAGGAGGTTCCGTGCAAAAGGAGGCACCTGAACTCACCCGAGTCCTTGACTGAGGACACGGATTTGGAGGAGGGGGAAGGCTCCCCAAGATCACCCCCCGAAGATGTCTCATTTGGTGACATCATGGAGATGCTCAAGATAAAGGGGGTTCGTCTGCCCCAAAGCCTACCTCAGACGAATCCGTGTTCCTGGAGGCGTTTGAAGCAGGCCCATCTACCTCTTGGGTGTCCCCTCCGGCCGACCCCCTGGTAGATTTGATTACTACCAGAGTGTGAAGGAGCGGACACTGTGGAGCCAGTCCCCAAGCACCCGGACAAAATTCTTAGCCCACCCTCTGACAAGTCCCACTGGAGTAAGGGTCCCCCTGTGGATGCCATGTTGGTGGCGGCTGCCACCAAGAGGGAACTAGCTCAGGAGAGTCCCTCGGTTCATCCCCCGAGCAAGGAGTCTCGGCCGATGGACCGTTTAGGGAAGCGGGTCTTTAGTTCGGCTACCTTCTCTGTGAGGTCGCTGAACTACATAGCACATGTGCTTCGACTGCAGCGGGACCTTATCAAAGAGTACGCTGCGCCGTCCCCGAGTCCATATCGGCGGAGGACAAACGTTTGCACTCCGCCCAGATGGCCACTCTCTGATCCATATCAAACACCTCTATGCGGCTTCTATCCCACGCCACGGAGGGAGCCGCTAGAGCCAGCAGAGCGGGCCTTGTCATGGCCCTCGAACACAAAATGTTACGACTACTTCGCTCTCATTTCCCCCTCCGGAGAACCTCCAAGAGATGCTCTGGTGCATGCTTGGCCTCCGGTCCCCTACTTATACTTACACTCTCTTCCTCTGATGCTGAAGTTTTTGCAGAAAGCCAGCCCGGTTGGAACAGGATAATCCTCATTGCCCCATTCTGGCCTCGTCAACCCTGGTTCCCTTACCTTTGGTCTCATCTGGTGAATCCCCCTTGGATTCTGGATCCCTGTCCGGATCTAATATCCCACCCCCTAGATCTTCCACTCCCGAATCTGGACAATCTCAAGCTCACAGCTTGGCTGCTCCAGTTCCACTTGTAGCTAGGACTTCCGGTATCTCTTCCCCAGTTAAAACTATTCTAGTAGCAGCACACAAGCCTTCTACTAGAAAGGTCTATAGTAGCAAATGGAAACGTTTCTCCATTTGGGCGGAATGTCGAAATTTGGATCCTTTCACAGCTCCTTTGCCAGCGGTATTAGACTTCCTGTCAGGGCTGTTTCATCAGGGGGCTAGCTCCTCCACAGTCAAGGTTCAACTAGCAGCTATCTCTCATTATCATGTGGGAAATGAACTGGGCCCTTTGATCACCACGAAATTGTGTAAGACCTTTTTGAAGGGCACCTTTCTGCTCAGACCTCCAGTGAAGGATGTAGTCCCTCCTTGGGATTTAACGTTGGTGCTTCAGGCCTTAACAGCTCTCCCGTTTGAACCTGCAGCTTCAGTAGATCTTAAATTGTTGTCATGGAAAATGGCTTTTCTTGTTGCTATCACCTCGGCTCGAAGGGTCTCTGAACTACAGGCCCTCTGTGTAAAACCACCATATTTGACTTTTCACAAGGATAGAGTTTACCTCAGGACCAATCCCTCCTTTCTTCCCAAGATTGCCTCTGAATCAAATATTAATCAGTCCATCAACTTACTAGTCTTCTTCCCTAATTACCAAAACAAAGGGGAATATAAATTACACTCACTGGATGTGCATAGACAACTTTGCTTCTACATCCACAGGACTTCTGGTCATAGGTAATCTGAGCAGTTGTTCGTCTCCTTTGCCAAATTTAACTTGGGTAAATCTGTGTCTAAAGTCACGCTGTCTAAATGGATCTCGCAGTGTATCCTTTTAGCATATGAAAGTTCTGGCAGGCCCGCACCTCAGGGAGTCCATGCCCACTCTACTCGGTCTATGTCTACTTCTGCAACTTTTAGAGCTAGAGTCTCTTTGGATGATATTTGTTCAGCAGCCACTTGGGCCTCATCTCATACCTTTATCAGTCAGGTTGCTGCACAAATGAAGTTTACCTACTCAGATGGAATGTTATGGTGAGTACATAACTTATTATTATTGTTCAGGTTTGTAAGCTTACATTTTTCCCTAATGAGCCTACATAATAAAATTTTCACCTGTGTAGTTTAGGGTATTTTCAAAGTGATACATTTGAGCTCAAAATAATTTTTATCCCAGCTGCCTTCATAGGTAGGTACTAGGCTATTGGCCCTATGGCCTATATAAGCCTAGCCAAAAAGGTACCCTGGCTTTCGCCACCCAAGAACATTATTTTCCTGTGCTCCTGTCGAGCAGAGCCACAGAGGTGATCCCTGAGGTAAATTTCCTATTTCCCATCCAATCATCAAGATTTTACTTGAAAGCCCTGCAGGCAGCAAAAGCAGCACAATTAACATGCCACCTGCAGAGGGATATATATTGGAAGTTGTCTTAGAAAAGGGCATGAGGTGATGTGTAAAGATGTACATAGGATTTCAGTTTAGCTCACAGTGTCTTAAGTCTGTGCCCTGTCTGCTGAAATGATGTAGTTTGAAGGCTAGAGTATAATCTTTAATATTCTGCATGCTGTGAGCCCAGTTAATGCTGGGACAAACAAAATCCGTAAGGCTAGTTTCCACTGCCTGCTGTCCCAGACATTTTATGCCATCATCTTATGCAGTTTGTCCATTTGCCTAGACAAAGAGAGCAGAGCCAAATGCTTAGTTCACTATCAATTAGGGGCCATCATAATTTTAATAGCATCTGTTATCCTTTGAAGGGGAGATGTAAACATTTCCAGGTGCAACTCTCCCATAATGACTTGAGTTTTTGCCTGGTCATCTTCATTGGTTATTCATGTAACTTAATTCTTAAATATTTTGGTGGATCAGAGCACTGCTACAGAGCTTGAGGCATAGACAAAGCTCACAGTGTTTCAACTTTAGGATTTACAGGAAATAACTCACATGTAGGATGTTAATGTTCAGCCCTGAAATTAAGAGAGAGAGAGTTAAAAGCATTTAATATGAGTGGGAGGTCATAAAAAACATTTAATATGAGTGGGAGGTCATATTTAGTATTAGAAATAAAAGTAAACTATAGTCTGCTAAAAGTAGTTGTTGTTGTTGTCTTTCGGCTTTTCCTGGTTAGGGGTCGCCACAGCGGAACTCTGGTCCACTAATGATTGGCAGTAGAATTTCACGAACGCCGAGGTGCCAGTTCGACGTTCAACCTTCAACGAAGGCATGCCCATTTACCCATGTCTTTCGAATGCCCACCCAACCGTGGGGAGGACATGCAGACTCCACACAGAAGGCACTCCCCGCACTCCAGCCGAGAATCAAACAGGAGAACCTCTTGCTGTGAGGCAACAATGCTACCGCTGCACCATCACGGAAATAGTCTGCTAAAAGTAGTGCTGTACTGATTTAATATGCACACCAGTATAATTCCAACCATTAATACTTAAGTCAGGAAAAAAATAGGCAGAATGTTTTCTATTCAATAAAAATAGGGTAGGGGAAAGGAGAGAACTGTGGCATGTACCTTTCCCTAATAGAAATGGGAGGATGCAATCCTTATTGGTAATTATGGCAGGTAGTTGGAAGCTATGCAAAACCTGGATAACCACAAGCAGAGATGCCGGTATGCCGGACTCTTGAAGTACAAAGCATAGGTATTCTCATGATACGGAGTCCAATGCCTTCTCAAAATTTAGTAAAATGCAGCTGCCAGGATGGTGTCTGAGCAGGTGGCTTGAAACATCAGAGAGAGAGTTAAAAGGAGTTCTCATTCCACAATACCACAGCCTGGGGCAAATCCCAAATGCCTGGGAGTGGTAGTTGTGTCCAGAAGAAGCTTGAACCTAACTAATACTTTAATGTGCAGCTTTATTCCACACCTATCAAGGAACTGCCCTGTAAGTAGCTGTAATGGACTTGTCCTTTTCAGGATTAGGCATAACATGATAGACAGAGCCCTTGACAAATGGGCTATATTGACCGCAGAAAACATAGTTTGAAAGAGGGACAGCACAAATTGGGAAACATCATGTGTTTTTGCTTTATACAACTCAGTAGCTGTCCCATCAGGTCTAACTGCTTTAACTGGAAGGAGTGGAATGCAAAACAGCCATAACCTCTTCAGGGGTAACATTCCTAGATATGGAATAGGCCTGCTCTACAAAAAGTTTCTGTGAGAAAGGTGGAAATGAAAATCTCATTATTAAGGTGTGGGTTGCAACTTTGAGCATGGGAGTAAGCCTAGAAAGTTTTAAGGATTTAACCATATTTTGGAACTTTGGTTAATTTTAACAATAGTTCTATCATCCCTTCTACTAACCATCCAAAAATTCAAGAACTTGTTAGGCCTACTTCTCCGTGCCTGTGATTTTAGATCCTTGAAGATATAACTCATTTCTTTCTGTGAGGATTGTACTCATTTCAAGTTTATTTCCAGTTCTTGGCCTTTCCATGATTGTAACATTGACAGCTGTTTGTTAGTGGAGTAGTTGTAGACATACAGCGGGCATGCAACATTCATTTAGCAGCCTGAGCAATACTTTTAAAGTCTTTCTTAAAGGCCTTTCACCAGGGGATGATAAGCATGCCCTGTAAAGTATTGTAGTGCATATAAGAGACGCACTATTCCTAAGGAAATGCAGATGTTCTGGATTCTTCTCTTTGGGTGTGTGTTTTACTCCAAAAGCTAGCAGGTAGCAGTAACAGCTGCACTGAATTATCTAATAATGGACATTTCAGTCATCAAGAAACCTGAACAAGCAGATTGATCCGTCTCGGACAAAACCAACTAAAAATAAATTCTGCACTGGCATGTACCCTAGGGAATGAAGAAAGAATACCCTGGCTCCTGTGGGTGCGTAATTATCTGTACATCCATAAGGCCATGAGTTTCCATCCATTCTGTAATAACTGTTTGTACTTTACAGTGCCCCCCCCCCCCCCGAAATGGGGAAGTACCTCATTATTACTTTGTCGACCACAATATTAAACTTACCTTCCCAGAAGCTCCAGTTAGTTATTTTTGCTAAAGAACTGCTGTTTACTGAAGATGCTAAAACTTAAGGGCAGTCTCTATTTGAGGCTGTACACTCCACCTTATTTTGACCATGAGGTGTATCTTCCTTAGACATGTACATTAAAAATATATAGTAAAAAGAAAAATAGCCTCCTTCTGCTGACTACACTGTCAGTGAACTATGATCAGCCCACCTTTTGGTGGTTGTAGTTAATAAGTAAACTAAACTGTTAAGCAGTTTAACAAACCAAACAGAGGTGGCTGATAATGTACTCCTCTTTCATGAGCATGACCTAATGTCCCAGTAAAGAGTATTCCAGAAAATACAGTTACTTGGCTGTAAAGTAGGATACTACTTAATTCGGTTGACCTTGCTTCCTGTTCTCTTCCTAGTAACCACCATGATGTTCAGTCTCCTCAGTTTTTTGATGGCAGTATTAATGTCCAGAGTGGAGGCCTGTTCTTCTTTTCAAATAGTACAAGCACTATATAAACCTGTAAGAACTACTGGTCAGTACTATGAAAAGCTCTTGGACTGCTGACTTATGTGGAAGAAAGATAAAACTGTTCCCATATAGTGCAGCATGGTCCCCACTGCTTAGACGACCTAGCTTATTTGGAGCCTCCAAACTTTGTGGCTTAGAAATTACCAAAACTGAATCTGAGGTAATAAAGGTATTGGCAGACCCTTTTTACTTTATCTAATGCAAGAGAGAATATAATTCATTTAGCAAAGATTTTGACTATGGCAAAGGTGTTGTGTTTTGCAGTAACTTCAAGTGAAAAGCCCAGGTACAGTCTAGTAGAACAGCCATTCATCTGGTAGTACCCAGAATCTGCAGTATCTTGTGGAAATTTGAAAATAATTTGAGAGGTGGTTTATCAGAGGTAGCTGGTGGCCTTGGGTCTCTAACAATACCAGATGCAGGTAGATGTAAGGCTTCATGTAATTTGGTTTGCAGGTATCTATGGATATCGCTGCCTTCTAATCCTTCTTTCCATCTCAGAAGACTAAGTATTATTTTTTCCATATTTTTATCCCCAGTGTCTGTTCGCCACTTTTCATCTCTGTCATTTGGTACATTTGTTCCCTTTCGCAGGGCTGGGTTTGACTGGGAGGGGCTGTCATTTAGACAGCCATTAGGAAGGTTCATATTTTTTTTCTTTTCTCCCTGGCTCTAACTGTGTAAACTCTACTAGACATGGGGGAAGAGCGTGCTGTGAGCTCTCTGTGGAGTATATCCTCTCACACCTGCAAGGCAAAGGAAAAGGATTACCTGTGGTTCAAATAAATCTACCTCACATCCAGGACCCCTGTGCTCATCCAAAATTTGAGCCACAGGATGGACCAGTACATAAACAGAATCAGAGCCGCAAGTAGAATAACTGATCCCAGTGTGAGACTAGGAGGCTGTCTTCAGTTTTGTGTTATAAAAACAGGACAGTTAACTAAAATCTAGCATTCAGAAACCATTAAAAGCAGTACAGAACTTCAAAAAGCACTACTAAGTTTTAAAATAATA
The DNA here is from genome assembly GCF_019279795.1 of Protopterus annectens. Taxonomy (NCBI): domain Eukaryota; kingdom Metazoa; phylum Chordata; order Ceratodontiformes; family Protopteridae; genus Protopterus; species Protopterus annectens. Next base: position 1,070,800,983 of record NC_056728.1, on the reverse strand, counting down.
AAAATAATAATAAAAAAATTGACACAAGTTAGTTGGTGAAAAACGCAGCTTTATTCATATGTGATAAGCGCTTTCATCCACTAACTGGACTTCATCAGATCATCTTTCTGATTGAGTGCATTTAGTGGAGGAAAGCACTTACACATGAATAAAGCAGAGTTTTCTCCATTGACCAAGTCTGGTCTTTTTTTTTCTTTGTTTGTTTTACTACTTATTTTTTTTATTGTATTTAGAAGAAAGGCTTGCTTGTATCAGGTGAAGAGGAGTGGAGAGGTGTCTGCCAACTTGCATTTAGTGTTTGTTTTGCTCGTTTAAGTCAGTAAGATTGGTCTTAGAATTTGTGTTTGTTACTTAATGTTTTTTGTGTTATCCTTTGGCTGTAATTAATTGTTTTGATGGCAAGTTAGGAAGCCTGTCTGCCAAAATTTACAGCTCATTTTTGTTTATGTTTTAACAATTAGGATATCGTGTTTTTTTTTTTTTTGCCTAGACTCAGAGGTTTTGTGAGATCATATTTTGGTTTGAGCTACTTGCTGATTACTGGCAACTTACTATGTTAAACTATTGTTTAGGCAATAGTGTTGTTATGTTGTTTTTTTTATTGTAATTTTGTTTTTGTTTTAACCATAGTCTTTTTTAAACACCTTTGTTGAATTATGACTTGTGACTTTGACATACTTAGATTTATATAAAAGAAAATAACTTGTTCATGGTTACAAACATTTATATAGCACATATATTCTTTTGCATAGTATAATCAGTCCAACATTACATAAATTGGTCAATCCCTGCCGCACCTTAAACCTCATTCCTCCTCTAAAACATTTTTTTTTTCATATATTCTTCCCAGTATTTCCTACCTTTTTCTAAAGACACCATTTCCAGTTCTTTTATATCTATTACAGTATCCACTACTTCAGATACGGTTGATTTAGACTTTGATTTCTATTTTCTAGTAATTGTTTTTTCTCCAGCCACCAACTTAATTTATCAAGGCCTTTCTATGTCTAGGCAATTCAGATACTGTATCCCAGATCAAAAATAATTTCCTTATTTACATCCTTTTGCTTGCTCAGTATTTATAGCATAGTACTTTGTAGGGAATTTTCAGTATGCCAACTGGTTACATTCCCAAAACATTTGTTCCCAGCTACCTCTTTCTTCCCCATTACATCTCCAGCATTTACCATCTACATGAGGAAAAATTATTTGGAGTTTGCTTGGACAGTAAAAATATCTATGCAAACACCTCCAAGCAAAAATCCTAAATCTTCCAAACTTTGTTGCATAATTGGGAGCCATATGAATGACCCCCATTGTTTCTTTGTGAATTTGTTTTATCATCTCTCTCCTGAATCTTTTCTAACCTTCTCTGAATGATTCTTATAGTTATGCAATATTTTATATGGCCTTCCCTTTAACAGCAGCTTCTGTTCTAGATTCAGCTAATAACTTTACAGTACAGGTCTTTCACTTAGGATTCCTCTATCCCTTTCTCTGTATTCTAATATTAATCCCTGATAGGGAAGACGGTCTCTAGCCTGCAGTCCAAAGGTCTTCTTGGCCTCCCCCCATTCTGTTACCTTTTTTTCTCTAATTATTTCTTCCCAATACCTTGGTTCCTTTGCCAGTTTCCTCCATTAATTTTTCAACCCCTTCTTGCCAATTGTGTGTACCCCTAGTAACAGTCATCCCTATCGGCAGACTCTCCACTCACGTGTTGGCTTAGTTTCCATGATACTTTCTGCTGTTTCATGAATATAATATTCTGTATGACTGCTGTTCTCCTTGCTGATCTGCATCCAAAATCTCTCTGTCCTTACTTTTTGAATGTCCTTCCTGCTTCATCATCCCTTTCCACTTTGAATTGTAACTTTCTACTGGTGTTATGTATATACCAACTCAATGAGGAATTAAACCCACAGCTAGGACAGCTGTTTAATCAAAGTCTTACCTACAGCCTACCTCGATCTGGCTAAGGCCTTCGATACAATATCATTGAAAAACTCATCAGCTTAAATGTTAACCCATACATCACAAGATGGGTTGCAAACTGGCTGAGTGACAGAACCCACAGGGTCAGAGTTGCTGGCGCCATGTCAGACTCAAAGCCTGTCACAAGTGGTGTCCGCATCTACTTTTCAGTACAAGCAAACACAGGAGGGTTATGGCTGACAAAGTTTGCAGATGACTGCAAACTACATCTGACACAGATATCCTTCAGAAGGGTCTCACGATAACTGGTGGAGCCACGGACTAAAGTTAAATGCCAAAACAAGGTTACAAATAGGTGGCAATCCACTGACCACAGAAGAAGTTATCAGGGACCTGGGGACCCAGGTTGATAGTAGTCTGTCATTCGACACCCATGTAGCTAAAGTAGTTAGGAAGACCTTCTACATTGCCCACCTTATCATGAAGGGATTCTCATCTTCACTCATCAGACCAATGATTGAGTACAATGCCCCATTAAGAACTCCAGCTCTATTCAGTGACCTTTGCCTAACATACAAGGCCATGTCAAACCCAGATTTGATGAATGTGCTTCACCTCAAAAATCTAGATCCATCAGAGCCACAAATGCTGTGGAACAAAATCCCAGTACATGTTGTTCAAGAGAAATCTTGACCAATGGATGGATTACCTCAGTGTCACAACCTATATGAGCCTTAACTGTGTAGCTCTAAAATATCCCTTCAATTCAGATAATGCTAAACAATCTTATTCTGTTGGTGGGATCAACCTGTCAAACTTGATTCTTGCCATCTTCCACTCACAGATAACATAGGTTCATAGGTGTGTACTAGGCTAATGGCCCTGGAGCCTTTACAAGCCTAGCCCATAGGATTACCCTGGCATCGTGCCACCCAACCTTAGTTTCTAGTGCCTCTGTTGAGTAGAGCCACTGGAGTGATCCCCGGGGTGAATTTTCTATTTCCTATCCACTCATCTGGATTTCTCTTGAAGAGGGCCGGTGAGGTGCTCTACTTGACATGTATGGGAAGTCTATTCCTTAGCATGGGCAGTTTCTGGGTTATGAACCTGTCCCTCCAACATGTTCTGTTGATTGTGGTAATGCGGTTGAGGTCTCTGGAGCGTGTGGTGCGCAGGGATTGGGATTTGTTTAGATGTAGCATTTCTAACAGAGCTGGGTCAGACATTGCTTTGTAAGTCAAGCAGAGATCGCCTCTAAGTAGGTGATATGAGACAGAGAATAGTTGGAGTTTTTTGAGTCTGTCCATATAGGACAAGTGTTTAAGGCTTAGGATCCTCTTTATGAGGTACTTTTGTGGCCTCTCCAGTTGTTGCAGGTGTCTAGTGAGGTACATGCCAAATGGGGCATTGCACTCAATGATTGGCTTAATGAGGGAAGAGTAGAGGGAGGCAATGACCTCTTTCTTCCTGGATGCAAAATCCTTAGTAATGAGATGTGCCACATAGAAGGACTTTCTGACCACAGTGACAACGTGGTGGTCAAAAGAGAGGTTGCTGTCAACCTGTGTTCCCAGATCTCTTATAACTCCTTCTGTGTTCAGTGGACTACCATCAGTGTGATAATTGAAGGGAACCGGGTTTTTCCCAAAGGGGATGAAGACACATTCTTTGGAACTGAGCTTAAGGCCATGGTTCTGACACCAGTCGTTGGTCTCATTGAGGCCTTTCTGTAGGATGTCAACATCACTTGGGGAGTTAATAATAGCTCCCAACTTGCAGTCATCTGCAAACTTTGTCAGCCAGAGTGTCTTCGTGTTGGCCTGGACTTCAGAGAAGTAGATACCAAACAGGAGAGGACCCAGGACCAAATCCTGTGAGACTCCACTCATGACTGGTCGGCAGTCTGACTTGGAGTCAGCTATTTTCACACTGTGGGCTATCTGTGAGGCAGTTTGCAACCCACCTAGTGATATAGGGGTTGATACCTAGCTTAGTAAGTTTTTTTATGATTCCTGAGTGGGGAATGGTATCAAAGGCCTTGGCCAGATCAAGGTAGGCTGTATGAACCACCTTACCTTCATCTGCAGCTCTAGTGACTGACTCAGAGAAGTCGACCAAGTTGAGCAGGCATGATCTATCCTTCACAAAACCAAACTGTGTAGGATCCAGAGTTTGGAGATTCCCTATATCCTTGTTTATTAGGTCCATGATGATGCGTTCCATAGCTTTGTATATCAGACTCGTCAGGCTAATGGGGCGATAGTTCCCGGGGTCAGTAGTCGCTCGTCCTTTGTGGAGAGGGATGACTGTAGCAGTGCACCATTCGGTAGGGACAAAGCCTAGATGAGGCTGTGATTGAACAGGGTACACAGGTGAGGTGCCAGTTCACTCTGTAGTTCATGTAGAACACAGCCAGGGATACTGTCAGGTCCCATAGAAGCTGTATTCTTGGCCTTGGACAGTGTGTTTTAACCTGTGCAGCAGTAATACTGGGTGCCTGGCAATCTACTAGTACTGTGATTGGTCCTTTGGGGGGGTGAGAGGGGTATAGTTAGCACTGAATCTGTCTGCCAGTATATTTGCAATATCTATTGGCTCAGTATAGGAGGTAGCATTGTGCAGTAGCTCAGAGCAAATCTGAGGATTGCCATGGAGATTCTTTACTGTCTGCTGCAATTCTGTTTTCATAGCTAGCTTTAGAGGATTTGATGAGGGATCTCAACCTTTTGTTAAGGCTGATAAGGGAGTTTTTCCAATCTTGGGACTTCACTTTATTCCGCATCCTTCAACTCTTTTTAATTACTGCCCTTAACTTCTACTCTGGGTGATACAAATATGCTTGGCCTGTGTAAAAAGCTAAAAGGACTAAAACATTTTTACTGCTTGTATCTTGCTATCCATATCTGTAGACAAGAGCTTCCATTTTCTCAGTTTTTATAATATGTCTTGTTTAGTCTCTTCCCACAGATCCGTAGCTACTGTAACAGAGTCCTTTTAACCCATACTCCAAAATACTTCATTTTATCATGTCCCCATAAATATGGGTACTGCTTAACCAGCTGATGTGTGGGTACATAGTTTACAGCTATCACTTTTGTTTTATCTGCATTAATTTTATATCCCCCCAAAAAACATCTTAAAGCTATGTCAGAATGTTCCACAACACTGAGATGTCCTTTTCTGGTTTTATCAGGTACAAAATAATATTGTCTGCAAATAAAGCCAACTTTTCTTGATTACCGTACCAGTTATATCCTTGAATTTCTTAATCCCCTGTTTTCTTTACCAGTGGTTCTAAATATATCTCAAGTAACAAAGGGGAAGGAAGACACCCCTTCCTGGTTCCTCTGTTCAAATACAACTTATCAGAGAGGAACTCTCCCACTTTTCTGCCTCCAGTCACTCATATATCCTTCTAAGTAACACTATTGTGTCAGGGAATGGAAATGCTTCCATTGCCCTACTCATAAAATCCCACCTTACACTGTTGAATGCTTTCTCTGCATCAAGACCACCACCAACTGTGGTATTTTCTTACATTCTGCTTCCCTCTGGATTATCATTGTTCTATTAATGTTGTCATATATTTGTTTTCCCTCACAACACCACATTGATCCATATTTATCAATATTGACAACAACTATATAATAATGGTATGAAATTGAAATGGGCCTATAGGAAGCTAGATCTGATTGGCCTTTACTGTCTTTAGGTATTACAGCCACCACAGCTTTTTTCCTAGGGTGTTGGTGGTACTGTTAAACAAACTGTCCAGATCTTTATCATTCCCCCCACCCCCAGCTTCCAAACTTCCACAGGAATAACATCTGTTCCAGACATTCATCCAGATTGGTTATACATCACTGTTTTTTTCTCATATGCTACTGTCTTAACTGTTAATTGTTAAGCCTCATCTACCTCTAACCATGGCATATTTAAGTCTTCCATAAATATTTTCATTTGTGCTTTATCTTGATTTCCATGTTTCTCTGTTTTATACAAATGTTCATAAAATTTCTGAAATATCTGTAATACCTTTACAGGATCTCTGGTTAATTTCCTTGTTATAGGTTCCCTATGTTTGACAACAGCCCTTTATTCTTTCTGTTGCCTAAGTCACCGTGCTAAAAGTTTTTGTGTTCTGGAGTTATCAAAAGGCATTTACTTAATGGCAATCTTTCTAAACTCATGCATGTTGTCCAAGTACTTCCTTAATTTCTCTTTAGCACTCTGCAGTTGCACCTTTTCTTGTTCTGTGAGATTCCTCTTATTCTGAAATACTTTAACATTTGTCACCCCCTCTAAATAATTATTGTTGCTTCTTAAATATACCTTTTTGTTTTGTTTCTATCCTCTTTTTAAACTCCACACCAGTGAAGTACTTTCCATCTTCCCTAATAACTCTCGAATAATTTACATTACCCATTGATTAATTTCCTTTCTTTTTAACAGGTAGGTGGGTGGGGAAGTGCCAAGATCTTATTTTTACTTCATTATCATGAATTTTTATTTTAGTTATTATTGGCGCATGATCTGAAATAGTTTTTGGGTGTGTGGCAAAGCTCTCAGTTAGATGCACATGTTCTTGTGAACTATACTTTGTGTGAAGTCTAGCCCAGTTATTGTACCTTGTGGAATAATAAGTAAATTCTCTCCAAGTTCCTACTACTGAATTCATGTCTTCCATACCAAATATTTTCATACATTTCTTCAGAAATCTACCCTCTTTTGTTATATTTTCCCTTATAGGCACTCCCCAATACATCCGCAGTGTTGCAAATTAAATTCTGATCCCCAACTATGAACAGTATCCCCTGCTTGAAAGTTGATTTTTTTCTCACCAAATTTTCTTAAGCTCCATAATAGCAGTTTTAGCAGGAATATAAATGCAACTTATCGTACTACCACACATGTACAATTATTCTTTTTTCTCTTCTGTCACTATTGGAACTCCTGTAGTAATTAGTATAAGTACTTTCCTTTTCCTTCATCACTGATATTCTGATGATTATCCATCTTGAAATCCATTGCCCTGTGGATTTCTTAATGTAATTCAATGTTCTTTCCTTTTCGTCTGTACCCGCAAGACTATTCACATTCCGTGGTGATATGGAATGTGTTGCCATTGTGATAAGAAGCTATTATTCTCTCCTATTGTATATGACAACTTTTTAATGTCTACTTCCAGCTTTTGTGATACACCCCCCCCCCCCCGCCCCACTAATGTTTGGTAGGTTTATCTATCCTACAGTTATTTCTTGTCACCTGCATTTGATCCTATGTAAGATTTTACAAGACTTTTTTTTATTTTATTGTAAACAAAGACTGGGACAGGCCTAAGAAGTGGTCCCCTGACCACGTGTCTAGTGAGGAACCCCTGGCCCAAGTCTAGGCTGGATCCGATCCGAGGTTCACTTCGACTCCAGTCTCTGCATTTTTCCCAGGAGCCGGAGACATCTTGGCCTGGGTTGTTAGCTTCTTCTATCCAGTCCACCCATAGTCTTTCCGAAGCCGAAGTAGACAGGATGATGACAGGTTCATCCTGACCCAGATCCAGTTGGGAGTCTTGCCAGCTCCCTCACCCTCCGGGGCTGAGAGCCTGCAGTATATTTTATTTCCATTCCTCCTCCTCTGATCCGACCCCGGCTTCGGAGTCATTGGGTCTGAAGTTTCCCGGCATTGAGGGGTTGGTGCCGGTGGTTCCAGATACCTCGACGCTGACCATTGCCCTGATCTCTGACCTTTTCAGAGCCGTCCGACTCTTGTAGCCATAGTCTCTGCACCAGATCCGAGGAGATGGCATAGGCTACAAGGTTTTCAGAGTCAGCCCTTCCACTCAGAGTCTTGGCACCTGGAGGCTCGAATCCATCTCCCCTGTCGATGCAGAGGATGACTGATCCGGTGCTACACTCTTCAGTTTTCGGGATTCATTTGCCCTCTGCTTTTGATGTGGTGGAGAGGGTTCTCTTGGCTCCATCGCGACCCTTGACGTTATCTTCCTCTGAATCTGTCCTGGCTCCCTCTCATTCTGGTCCAGAATCTGCCATCCTGCCCCCTCTGGGACAATCTGTTGCCAATAAACCTCAGGGAATTCTCCCCCGGGAGCTGCCTGAGGTTTCCTTGCCCTCCTCAGAGACCCCCCTGAGGAGCTTCCTTAAAAAAATGCATGCAAAAGGAGGCACTTGGACTCCCCACTGGAGTCCCTCACGCTCACGGAAGACACCGACTTGGAGGAAGGGAAGGGTTCCCTCCAGTCACCCCCAGATAATTTTTCCTTTGGAGACATCATGGAAATCCTGCACCAGTGTGGGGGGTGGTCTACCCAAAAACCCAACCTGGATGAGTCCATGTTCCTGGAGATGTTTGGCACAGGACCCTCTACCTCCTGGGTGTCCCCTCCTGTGGATCCTGTTGTGGACTTAATTTCATTCAGGGTATGGAAGGAACTGGACACAGTGGAGCCTATCCCCAAGCGCCCTGACTGAATTCTCAGCACTCCATCCGATAGGCTATACTGGTCTAAGAAATCCCTGGTAGATGCCATGGTGGTTGCGGCGGCCACCAAGAAAATGCTTGCTCAGGAGAGCTCTGCTGTCCATCTGCCAGACCGAGAGTCTGTGGGCCATGGGCCATGGACCGTTCCAGGAATCGGACTTGCGCTTTAGCCACGTTTGCCTTGCATGTGCTGAATTACATGGCACATGTCATAAGACTCTAGTGGAACCTAGTCAAAGAGGTCACTGAGTCTGCCCTAGGGTCCATGTCGGCAGAAGGTGTTCTCCTCCCGTATGGCCACACTAACTTCGCTATCCAACACTTCTGTGAGGCTCCTGTCAAATGCTACTGAAGGTGCTTCTAGGACTGCAGGAACAGGTGTTGCCATCTGACGTCATGCTTGGCCCTGACTTTGTGCTTTCTCAGAGCCCTTCAAGGCGTCATTTACAAATGCCCCCTATGACAGTTCCACTCTCTTTGGTAAGACCATTCGAGACGCCCAATTCCAGAGTGAGAAAGCCAAAGAAAATGGGGGACTTGAGATTTATCATGGATCCTTCAATCTTAAAACTGTCAGTTGCCAAGACAAAGTTTTGAATGGTCCCTCTCCAATCCATTCTGCCCTTTCTGCATATAAATGACTAGATGTGCTCAGTGGACCTCCAAGACACGTACGTACTATTACATCAAGATGCACAGACGCTCTTGGAGGTTCTTCCGCTTCTGGCTGGGAGCCAGTCATTATCGCTTCAGAGTGCCCCTTTGGGCTCACCACTGCCCCCAGGGTGTTCACCAAAGTGATGGCAGTAGTGGTGGCTCACGTGCGGCTGCAGGGATTCCAGGTCTTCCCTTACCTGGACGACTGACTTCTTTCCCCTCTTTCCAGGCATCTACTGTGTCAAGCCAGGGACCTCCTTCTCAAGACCGCTCACCATCTCGGCATAACAATAAATCTCAACAAGTCCCAATTGGTGCATGTACAAGTTCTCAATTATGTTGGGGCACACTTGGATACTATCCAAAGCAAGGTGTTTCTAAATTCGGACAAACTGTTATCCCTCCAATATCATGTCTTTTATATTGTTCAAACACAGTGTCCCCCTGCTTATTCAGTTCTTTGGGCGATGTTCTTCGTCCCCCATTGCTGCAGTCCTTACTATTGGGTGTAGTCCGCTGTCCAGTCGGCCCGAATACCAGAGTATATGGCTGACGTCGGTCAGGGCGCATTAGACTGACGTCAGGGTACTAATCGCATGACCGGCGCCATATTTTTGCCACATGGTCCGATGCAGAAGCAGTTTTGCGAGTGCAGGTTGGCGTTCTGAAATATTTCGAACGGAGTTTCAGACCGAAGCAGAGTTGGCTAAGTACCCGTTGGGGAACATTTTGTTTTTCTTGCCTCAGTATTTAACGGATGTCAGAAAAAGTGAATAACTGTATTTCTTGTGGGAAACAGATACCTCATAGGGATTACCATACCTTGTGTATACCTTGTTTAGGGCCTGAGCACGGCGTTGTTGGTTGCCGCTCTTGTGCTAGGTTTAACAAGCGCACTATTAAGAGGAGGTTAGACTGTGCCAGGTTAGTGTTTGGGAAGCGTTGCAATTATAAAATGCCGTCGGATGCTCCGGCGCCCAAGAAGCGCAAGGACAAAACAGCGAAGCCTAGGGTTGATGAACCGGCAGTCCCGGACGTCGGTTCTTTAGAAACTCTGTGGAGCCAGAGGTTTTGCCAGGAGTTTCCATGGAGTCTCAGGCAGAAACTTTACTGTTACAGGATGTGCCTTCTCAGGAGGTAGGCCAGGCTGAGGGGCTTCTCAGGTAACTGTTCTTCCTTCTCTTCCCAAGGTAGTTAGAGCCTCTCCTTCTGTTGCCAAAACTTCTTTGAGAGGTAGGCCAAGTTCAGCTTCAGTGGGGCTTCTCCTAGCATTTGGGTTCTGTACCTAAGAGACATATGCTTAAAATGGCAGAAGATTTGGTTACTATGATTAGAGGTTCTATGCCCCCTCCTGATAAGAGGCCTAGGGTGGAACCGGAGTTTGATAGTTTTGAACAGTGTTCAGAGGCTTCTGAGTCTTCTGCGGAAGATTTGCAGGAGTATCCTCCTTATTCTGATTCTGATGTGGATGATTCCACTCCTACAGCTTCTCCTCCTGAGGATTTCTCATTTTCAGAGACTCTGCATTCCATGAGGGAGCACTTTAAATGGGAAGGCCAGGATTACTCTGATTCCAGGAAAAGGCTTAGGGAATTCTTGTTTTACCCCAGCATAGGCCCTTAGCTATACCTCCTGTGTTGAATGTGGTGGAGGATGTTTTTGCAGAGGCTTCCCTGAACCCTGACTCTTTGCCTCCTGCTCCTGTTAAACCTGACAGGTATTATAGGGTGCCAGCTCATAAGTATTTGTTTAAGAGTCCTAGGGCGGATCCAGAAACTGTTTCTCAGGGGCCTAAAGGTGTTAAGGCCTCTGTGGTTAAAAATCCTGTTCCCACTGATAAAGAGGCAAGGGCTTTGGATAGGTGGGGAAAGAAAGTGTATACTTCTTCCACTCTAGCCATGAGGCGTTGAATTGTCAGTTTCACATGCTAAAATATCAAAATTATCTCCTTTCACAATTGAAATCTAAGGTGGATGCTTTGGCGGAAGGTATTGAGTGTAAAGAGTTGCTGGATTTGGTTCATGTGTCTGAACAAGTGGGTAAGCATTCTTTGCAATGTGGTTTTGATGCTGTACAGGCCTCCTCGAGTGTGGCTGCCACTAGTTCTGTTCTTGGCATGCCTGGTTGAGGGATCAGAATTTAGCTGAGCATGTTAAGACAAGGATTTTGGATGCTCCTTTACAGTCTGATGTGTTGTTTGGTTCGCCTGTGGAAGCAGTTTTAAAGAAAATGGAGGACAAAGCTAAGTCTATGCAAACTGTTAAAGATTTTTTGCAGGTGCAGCCACCGAAGTTTAGTAGAAATTGGCCTGCTAAGGGGTGGACATATCCTGCTTATGATTCCCAGTCTAGGGGTAGGTCTAGGCGTGGTAGGGGCAGGGCTCAAGGTTCTTTTAGGCCTAGAACAGGGAGTTCACCTGCTCAGACTTCTGGTGAGGGCAGGGGTCAGTCCTTTCGTAAACAGACCCAATGACCTGCCTTTTCAGCTGCCAGTAGATTCTCGTCTGGCAGCTCCTTTGGGAGGAAGACTGTCTCTTTTCAAAGAAAATTGGGATTTAATTACTCAAGACAGATGGGTGTTGGATATCATTCACCACGGTTACAGGTTTTATTTCCACACAATGCCCCCTTTCAAAGGCATGCCAGACGTTCCTCCTCCACAAAGAAAAGAGGCTCACAAGCAAGTTTCTCAGTTACTCCAGATGGGGGCCATTCAGCCAGTCCCTGTATCAGAAAGGGGCCTAGGATTTTATTCTCGCCTGTTCCTAGTACCAAAGAAGGGGAACACGTGGAGACCAATTTTGGATTTATCTATCCTCAACACTTATCTGGACATTCCCAAGTTCAAGATGTTGACGTTACAACAGCTTTTACCTCTGCTGGGCAAAGATCACTGGATGGTAACTTTAGATCTCAAGGAAGCTTACCTTCATGTGCCTATAAGGCTAAGTTGCAGGAAGTATCTGCGTTTCGAGCTGGAAATTCTCATTATCAGTTCTCTGCATTGCCCTTTGGCTTATCTACTGCTTCAGTATTCACAAAGGTTCTGGCTCCAGTGATAGCTTACTTCAGGCTACAAGGAATTCAAATCTATCCTTACTTGGACGATTGCCTGATTCTGGCTCAAGAAAAGGAAGACCTTCTACAGCATCTGGAATATGTTATAGCAGTGCTAAGATGCCTAGGGTATTCTGTGAACGAAATAAAGTCCAGTCTAGTACCCTCTCAAGACATGTGCTTTCTGGGTGTGAGACTGAATACAGCAGCCCAGATGGCCTTTTAACCCCGGACAAACAAAAGAGTCTATCACTTTACTTCCATCAACTATCTCATCAGTCCGTGCTGACTGCAAGGACAGTCCTTCAAGCATTAGGGTTCATGGCATCTTGTATTCTGGTGCTTCCCAATGCCAAACTGCATATGAGGAAGCTACAATGGTATCTCAAAATGTATGGACACAGCACTGCCAAGATTTGGACACTGTCATTCAAATAATACCTTGCCTTCAAAAAGAATTTTTGTGGTGGGCTCAGGAATGTCATCTAAACAAGGGACTCTCTGTGACCCGGCCAGAGGCGAGTCAGATTTTAACGACAGATGCCTCGGACATTGCTTGGGGAGCTCATCTAAATGGAAAGTGGATACAAGACAAGTGGCCTGCCAGACTACAGCATCTACATATCAACATGAAGGAGATGTTAGCAGTCCAGTTTGCATTAATGGCTTTCAAGGAGTTACTTCTTCCAGGGCAGGTGTTGATTCTAACAGACAACACCACTGTCATGTGGTACATCAACAAGCAAGGGGGAACACATTCTTATCCTCTATGCAGGCAAGCAATGATTTTATGGGAGACTGCGCTAAGCTTGCAACTAACTCTTCAGGCAAGGTTTCTGCCAGGAGCACAGAACTCCTTAGCAGATGTGTTAAGCAGGCAAATCATGGATCCCCACGAGTGGAAACTGGATCTTCATGTATTTCAGAAATTGACAGTGTCATGGGGAACTCCAGACATAGATCTGTTCGCTTCTCCACTAAACCACCAGCTGCCAAAGTATTGCACAAAGGGGTTTCATCACACAGCTTGGAAAGTGGATGCTCTGTCTTTCAGTTGGAAAAACCTTCATGTGTATGCCTTTCCACCTCTGCCTCTTCTTCCAAAGGTACTATTAAAGGTCAGACAAGACAGGCCAAGGATAATTCTGATAGCTCCAGATTGGCCTCGGCAACACTGGTACCCACTGAGTCTGGTAAAGAAGCCTCCATGGCCTTTACCTCTGATTCCTCATCTGTTATCTCAGAAGGACGGTCATCTGCTCAATGTCAAGCTTCACTCTCTTCATCTAACAGCCTGGCATATTCTGTGTTGAAACACAACAGGTCTCAACTTCCTCAACAAGTTTTAAATGTGATTATGGAAGCTAGAAGACCTAGTACAAGGAAAGTGTCAGAAAAATGGAAGAGATTTTTATTTTGGAGTACAGCGAAGAATTTGGAGATTTCTGAGCCTAATTTGAGTGTGGCTCTTCAATATCTTACTGAGTTATTGGACAAAGGTTTGTCCTTCTCTTCCATTAAGATTCATGCTGCAGCAATTTCAGCTCACTATGATTGTGACCCACCTTTGTTTTCGCATCCTTTGTTCAAGCAGTTTCTTAGAGGGGCAAAGAATATAAGACCCCCGTAGAGCTCCTACTCCTGCTTGGGATCTCAATTTTGTGTTGGAAAAACTTACTCTACAACCTTTTGAGCCTGCGGCTACTGCTGAATTGAAATACTTGTCATGGAAGACTGCTTTTCTGTTGGCTATTACTTCTGCAAGAAGGGTGTCTGAGTTGCAGGCCCTTATGGCAGTAGAGCCCTTTTGATTTTCCATAAGGATAGGGTATCATTACGTACTAATCCTTCCTTTATGCCTAAGGTGGTTTCTAGTGTGGCTTTAAACCAAACTATTCATTTGCCTACTTTTTATGCAGACCCCAAAATAAAGGGAAAAGATTTTGCACACTTTAGATGTACACAGGCAATTGCGTTATTATTTAAGCAGGACTAAGGATTTTAGGCAGTCTCAGCAGTTGTTTGTTTCTTTTGCTTTGAGTTCGCAGGGCAAGCCTGTGTCAAAACAAACTATTTCTAGGTGGATTGGCTCTTGCATTGCATTTTGTTATTCCCATCATGGCAAGGAGATTCCAGCTGGGATTAGGCCTCATTCCACTAGGGCTACTGCCACTTCAACAGCATTTCTAAGGGGGGTGGCAACTAAGGATATTTTGGAAGCAGCTACTTGGAGTTCAGTGCATACTTTCTCTAAGCATTATCACCTTCCTATCTACTCTAAGTCTAGGGCTGGTTTTGCCACAGCTGTTTTGCAAGGCATGTTGTCAGCTCCTGCTTCTTTATGATTTGCCAGCCTCCCTTACCTCTGCTTTGGGATTCTACCCAATAGTAAGGACTGCAGCAATGGGGGACGAAGAACATAGTACAGTTTTGTACCTACCATAAATGTAGATGTTCGAGGATCCCCATTGCTGCAGTCCCTCCCTCCTTCCCCTCTGTGTTTAGGGGTGGTTGTGTAGGTGAGGTTACATGCTGATATTTTTGTATATATTCTTGTATATATTGTGCATATTTTTGGTGCAGGTATTTTGGGCCTTGTCTTTTTAGGGTCTTCTGACATCTGGGGCAAGAAAAGACTGAGGATATGACGTCGGTCATGCGCATTAGTACCCTGGCGTACTGGCCTCAGTCTAATGCGCCTGACCGACGCCAATATCTCTCTGGTATTCGGGCCGACTGGACAGCGGACTACACCCAATAGTAAGGACTGCAGCAATGGGGATCCTCGAACATCTACATTTATGGTAGGTACAAAACTGTACTTTGCGGTCCATGGAGGCCACAGTTACGTTATTCCAACAGCTCACCTCCATACAAGGGTTCTATAGTGGACTCTGGCGGATCATTGCTCATTGCAAGACCTACCCTTGCGTCATCTGGTTCGGTTCTCTTGAGCTTGCAGGGATTCACTCCTCTGGTGGCTTCAATCCCCGGCTCCTCTTCTGGGCCATCCATTTATTCTTCCTGCCCCAATGACCACGGATGCCTCCTTACTCGGGTGGGGGGCATTGCATGTGAAGGACAGTCCAAGGCACGTGGTCTTTTCTGGAGACCCATATGCATATCAATGTCCTGGAGATGAGGGCAGTGCACTGTACATGCCCACCTTCCCCAAGGGACGATTGCCAGCCAGATAGACAATGTCTGTAGTCTGGTACATCAACAAACAGGAGGGAACCAGATCTTACCCCCTTTGTCACGAAGCCATGAGATTGTGGGAGTGGGCGATCTCCGGCGGGCTATTTCTGGTGGCAAAACACATTCCAGGGAGGTCCAACATACTGGCGGACATGCTCAGCAGATCTATTCTGATCCCTTATGAGTGGTTTGTGAATTCTTCAGTAGTGAAGCAGATCTTTCTAAAGTGGGGTCAGCCTTCCTGCAATCTGTTCGCCTCTCCTTCCAACATAAAATGCAGCGAGTATTTCGCTGTGAACACCAATCTGGGGGAGTCTCCCAGAGATGCTCTAGTTCATGCTTGGCCCTCTTGTCTACTGTATGCTTATCCTCCATTCCCTCTAATTCTGAAATTCATTCAGAAAGCTTGACAGCTGGAGAGCTTAGTGATCCTCATTGCTCCCTTTTGCGTGAAGTTTGGTTTCCGTCTCTGTGGTCTCATGCAGTGCGTCCTCCTTGGACACTAGATCTGGTCCCGGATCTGATCACGCATCCCGCACCCAGATTTAGTCAGCCTGAAGCCCACGGCTTGGCTGCTCCCAGTTCCAGTGATATTTAGGGCTTCTGGGCTGTCTACTGCTGTCAAGAAGATTTGGGTAGTGGCTCACAAGTCTTCCACCAGGAAGGTTTATTCCAGTAAGTGGAAGTGTTTCTCCATATGGGCTTCTCAACACAATCTGGACCCCTTGCCATTTTGGAGTTTTTGGCAGATATTTTTAATCATAACATACATTTTTCTACGGTAAAGGTACAATTGGCAGCGATCTCCAATTTTCACATAGGAGAGAATTCGGCTTCTTTGGCTTCTTCCAAACTTTTGTAAAGCCCTTTTGAAAGGTACCTTTTTACTTAAGCCTCCAGTCAAGGACCCAGCACCCCCTTAGGATCTTACCCTAGTACTACAAGCTTTGGTTTCTCCTCCATTTGAACCAGCAGGTACATTTGACTTACAGTTCCTGTCTTGATAGATGGCTTTTCTGGTCGCTATTACCTCGGTCAAGAGAGTATCGGAGATCCAGGCCTCATCTGTCAAGCCCCCTTATATGGTGTTTCATAAAGACAGGGTTTCCCTAAGGATGAATCCCTCATGCCTTCCGAAAGTGACATCTGAGTCTAACATTAACCAGATCATCACTCTCCCTGTTTTCTTTCTGAACTTCCAGAATAAGGGAGAGTGTAAATTGCACTTGATTGATGTTTACAGCCAACTGCGCTTCTGTTTGCATAGAACAAAACCCTTTCGTAAGTCTGATAAGCTTTTTGTTTCCTTTTTTATGCTTTTGTAGGAAAACTTGTATTGAAAGTGACTATTGCTCGTTGGATCTCTGTGCATTGCATTGGCCTTTTGAGCCAAAGGATTATACCCACCAGTTCATGTCAGGGTACATTCTACCAGGTCTGTAGCTACTTTGGTGGCTTTTTGCTCTAGAGTTTCCGTAGATGAAATAAATAAATAAAAATGGGGAAAAACATGTACCCGTGAATTACCACATAGGTGGCAGTACACTAAACACCAAAAGTGTAATAAGAGACTTAGAGACACAGGTGGACAGTGGTCTCACCTTCAATAACCACATTGCCACAACAGTCAGGAAATCCTTCTATGTGGCACACCTCATCACTAAGGGCTTTTCATCCAGAAAAAAGGAGGTCATTGTCCCACTGTACCGATCCCTCATTAGACCCATTATAGAATACAATGCCCCATTTGGTATGTACCTCTCAAGACATCTGCAACAACTGGAAAGGCCACAGAAATACCTCACTAAAAGAATCGCAGACCTAAAGCAGATGCCCTATGCTGACAGCCTTAAAAAACTCCAGCTATACTCTGTTGCATATAGTCTACTCTGAGGCAATCTCTGCTTAAGATACATGGCCATGTCAAACCCAGAGCTGTTGGACATGCTACACTTAAAGAAATCTCAATCCCTCAGAGCCTTACGCTCCAGGGATCTAAACCTTGTCATCACAATAAACAAAACATGCTGGAGGGATAGGTTCCTGACCCAGAGACTCTCCAGACTCTGGAATAGACTGCCCATACATGTCAAGCAGAGCACCTCTTTGACCCTCTTCAAAAGGAACCTTGATGATTGGATGGGCAAAAGGAAATTCATCCCGGGGATCATGTTAGTCACCCTGCTAGAAAGGGGTCCAGGGAAGTAAATAGTGTGGGAAGAAATAGCCAGGGAAATGTTATGGCTAGGCTTGTATAGGCCCTAGGGCTGATAGCCTAGTACCAACCTATGACATTTGCTTTGCAGCTACTTGGGTGTCATCACATACGTTTATCTCTCATTACAAATTTAATCTCCTTCCCAGAGGCAGAGCATCTTTTGGCTCAGCCGTGCTTCGGAACATCCTTCCATGAGGACCTCCCAGGGCTGTTTGGTAGCTGGGGACTTTGTCCCACAGGTTGAAGATCAAATGAAAACAACAACTTCAGATAAAGTTACGTACTCACCATAAAGTTCCATCTGAGTTGTTGCTTTTCATTTGTCTTCAACCGCCCCTCCTTCCTTCCCCCTGCCTTATATGGGCTGTGTAATGGACCTGATGGAAGAGGCATAGTCCGTACTCTGGCAAGCCTTTTTCATAATTGAACTAATGGGGGCTAATGCCAGGTTTTAAGCATATGGTTAAGTTGGGGTGCTGCAGTCTGCAGCAAACATCTATCTGAAGAAAGGAGGGAGACAGGGGTATTATGGGTAGGGGAGGAGCTTGGAGCTTGGATCCAATGCTGGAAAATGCGGCCGAGTCAGATCCTTACCAGATCAGTGTCCCACAGGTTGAAGACAAATGAAAAGCATCAACTCAGATGGAACTTTATGGTGAATACATAACTTTTTTTTCATCATGGTTTGGTGTTTCCTACTTTTTATCACCAATCTGGGACTATTTGCAGGTTTTTAATATTTTCATACATAATTTCTGTGTCTGACTTCATGGGGTCTAGCATCATGAAGTGATCTTGATTGTTTAGTCTGCCTCGAGGTATCCACAATGCAGTGTTTGTCTGCAAAAAATTACATCACGCAGACTTCTTCTTAAAGCTCCTGTCACTGCATTGATTTTACATGCATACGCTGCTGTCTTTCAGTCAGTTTTAAGTAACAATACATGCAATTCAATGACTACTTAAAACACAAACAGTGCAGATGCCACAGAACAGACTTTCAAAGTGCTTTTTGCTGCTGCTTCTTTTTAGAATGGCTAAATTGCAGTCCTTTGTGAAGCCTGAATTCTACTTCTTCACACCTAACTTCCCTAGCTCTCGAAGTGCTAAGGGTAATTTGAGCTGTTACTTGCTGTAATTGACAGCTCACACCAGGAGGCTTGACTCATGTACTGTTTCCTTGGTCTAGCCTTTACTTTCTGTATGAGTAGGAGAAGGACCAGGGAGCTGTGACATCACAGCATGGGTGGGTTTTTAGGACGGTCATGGAGATGCTGTTTGGGGAGGGAATTGGCCAGAAAACTACCTGCATTCATTGGCCTTGGTAACGTCAATGATTTGAAGATTGCAGCAAGCTTTTCCATGGCAGGATAAAAGTTTTTTGAAAGTGAAACCACCACAGTATGGTAAGATACTGCTCTAGTGGAGAGAAATAGTCAGTTTAAATATTTAAATGCTGTATTGTTTATTCATAGCAGAGATTGTAAATAGGGAGAAAAAGGATAGAGAAGTTAAGCATATAATAATATAAGTCTGTTGTTGTCCTTTAATGTTTTCAATTAGTG